>NW_023412435.1:0-11035 GCF_903995425.1 Onychomys torridus
GAGCCACAGCCTTGAGTACACTTGTTACTCCCAGTATCCTGCTTAGCCTTGCCTTTCAGGAACTAATGCTCAGGGGACATCACTTTTCCTTGTTTGCACTAGGGTATGGCTCAGTGGAAGAGCTCCTATGCAGTATGTATAAGGCCCTAGGTTCAATCCCTCTCACTGCAGGGGCATGAGAAGGAGGAGAAGAGAATAGGATTGTTTAACATCTCAAAGTTGATTTTAAGAGCCAGTAATTTCTTTGAATTCTTTTCCTTCTCTATGGTTCCTATGGCAACTCTCTTCCCCTAGCTGTGTAGCAGGCACTAACCTTTTTCTTTTCATGTTTATTCTTTCAGACTTCCCTTGAGTCATGTTGTTAGATTTTTTTTTTTACTTATCCATTTTAAGCTTGCTGCTTAACCCTCAGGCCTTCAGTGTGTCAGCATCCTATACCTTCATTTACTTTCCCTGTTAAATAAATGATGTCCAGCAGTCCCAGTCCATTCCAGCTGTCAGTCTCAGCAACCCTTTCACCTTGGTGTGCCATGGGGTGCTGTGTGCGTGTGTAGGGTAGGAGGGGACACAGCAACAAAGTGGGAGTATCAGAGGCAAGAAGAGAGTGTCAGATCCCTTGAAGCTGGAGTAACATGTGTTTGTGGGATCCATGGCTTGTTATGTGAGTTCTAAGATCCAGACTGTGGTCCTCATGGTTGTATAACAAGTGTTCTTAAACTGAGCTATCTTCCCGCCCAAAATTCATTGCTTCTTCTTCTTCTTCTTCTTTTATTATTATTATTATTATTATTATTATTATTATTCTTTTTTTCTTTTTTTATTTTCTTGCTCCTGTCATTGTTTGATTTGTTGTTGTGGTTGGTTGATTGGTTTTGTTGTTTGGTTGTTTGGTTGGGTGGTGTAGACAGGATCTCTCTGGGAAGTTCTAACTGTTCAGGAACTCTAGACCAGGCTGGCTTCTAACTCAGAGAGCTCCTTCTGCTTCTGGCTTCTAAGTGTTTCTGTCAGTTTAATAAAGCTGTAATTAAACATCTCTAAAGAGCAAATTGTGTAGAAGATAAAATATATATTAATTATAACTCTTTTTTTTGAGGAGGAGGAAGAAACTTTATTTGGCTTACATTTCTGCATTGCTGTTGATCATTGAAGGAAGTCAGGACAGGAACTCAAAGAGGGCAGGATCCTGGAGTTAGGAGCCGATGGAGGAGTGCTGCTTACAGACTTGCTCTTCATGGCATGCTCAGCCTGCTTGCTTAGAGAACCCAGGACCAATAGCCCAGGGATCGCACCACCCACCATGGGCTGGGCCCTCCTCATCAGTAACTTATTAAGAACATGTCTGATAGCTGGATCACATGGAGGTGTTTCCTCAGTTGAGGCTCCTTCCTCTCTGATGACTCTAGCTTGTGCCAAGTTGACACACGAAACTATCCAGTGCATCTGACTATAGTGATATTTTATTTGTATTGAAATGTGATTTTATTTGTATGTCAATAAAGTTGCCTTGAGGTCAGAGCAAGCCAGAGCAGAAGCCGAGCAGTAGTGGGGCACGCCCTTAATCCCAGCCCTTGGGAGGCAGAGCTAGGCGGATCTCTGTGTGTTCAAGGACACAGCCAGCATAGCAGACACACGCCTTTAATTTCAATACCAACCATAGAAGACCTGGAGGTCTGTACAAACAGGCAGTGATGAGGAGGTCATGTGGCTGGGTTACAACCAATGAGGGAGGAGAACAGAAAGTCTTTAAATAGACAGGACGCACAGAAGTAGGTCTCTTGCGGAGAGGAGGAACCGCAGAAGCAGTGAAGGGTAAGGTTTTCTGCTTTGGCTCTGACCTCGTGGTTTTTAACTCTGCAACTGGCTCTGTGTTTCTTATTTAACAAGCAGGATACATCTACAATTGGCGCCCAACGTGGCAAGAATTCATTAAAAAACCGCTTGCCTTGGCAGTGGGTCCGGCTTCCCGCCTGGGCGGGCCTGCCTCCCTAGCTCCGGCTTAGCCCTGGTCTAACCCAGGCCTAGCTCAGCTTAGGACTCAGGCGCTGCAGCTGGAGTTACTTGCTTAAAAAGCCGGTGCTACAAACAACTCAGGCCTGCGGGAGCTACCGCTAATTGCAGTAGCTACACGCAACTGCAGATAGGCTGCTTTTGGCTGAAACGCCAGCGCACGTGGTCGGTCGGAGCTTAAGGAAGCCAGAGCCCAGGCTCGACTCCGCTCAGACCGGAACATTGAAGCGGCTGGATTCAAGATTTTAGCCAGAACGTGGCTACGCTTTCTCTCTTTCTCTCTTCTCTCTCTCTCTCTGGATTCCCACCTCGGACGCTAGGTAGCTGTTTGGAAATTCCCTCGGATTTCTACTGTTCTGCGCAGAATTGGTAAGTCATTTATATCAGATATTTTAAAGGAAACTATTTAAAAGAGATTTTTTTCCACATTAAAAAAAAAAAATGGGTTTTATGTGTACATTGGAAGAAAATTGGGCTTTGTTTGAAATTTTAGGCAGTATGGTAATGGAACAACTATATGAGAAGATTAATGTTGATCGAATTATGTACATTATTATTCTTCTTATCCTTATTTTACAATTTAAAAAGACAGCCAATTTAAGTGCCAGGATAAAAATTTTAGAAAAACTTGTTAAACCTGTTTAAAATGAATTATAGAGAATTCAGATTCAGACAGAAGAAATTAACAGTGAAGTTGTTTCAGGATGGGATTATCAAGGTTACAGAAAGAAAGCCTGTTTTCACACAATCACCCTTAATTTATCGGTAACCATACAACAGCAGCCTGGTCAAATGACTACAACAAAATATTTGGACTCCAGTTGAAATGTTAGACTTACGAAAGGTTTAAGGAGGCAATAGTATCTTATGGCAATGCATTCTCCATATGTAAAACAAATGTTAAACTCCTGGTCGACTTATAATAGAATTATACCACAGGACTGGCGGGAGCTGGCACAGGGCGGTTCTAGAACCGGGACAGCAGCTCCAGTGGCAAATGTGGTTCAAACAGGAAGCTAAAACCATAGCAAAACATGTAGTGATAGAGGTATACAAATCTTCCAGGATCAGCTTGTTGGAGAAGGCCAATATGCTGCAGTACAAACACAATGTTTATATGATATGCAAACTCTAATTCTATGTCGAATGGCAGCCATGAATGCATGGGACAGAGTTTGAGGAACCAGGGAAGAAAACTGAGTCATTTACAAAGGTTTACAGGGCCCAAAAGAATCTTTCACAGATTTCTTACAAAGATTGACTTCAGCAGTAAAGAGAATGGTCCCAAATTCAGAAGCTAGCCAGATAATAATTGAATCTTTGGCTTTTGAGAATGCAAATGAAGCATGCAAGAGAATAATCAGGCCGTTAAAGGCGAGATCTGCACCCTGGAAGATTGGATTAGAGACACGGTTAATGTTGAGGCTCATGATCATGATAATATGTGGGTAGGAGAAGCAATTTCAAGAGGTTTGAGGAATGTTAGATGTTTTGGATGTGGAAAGCAAGGACATTTGAAAAGGGACTGTAAACAGGGCACTTCTAGAAACAATGTTTCTTCAAGGAACAATGGCAACAGAATGCCCCTTCCTCAGGAGTATGTAGAAGGTGTGGTAAGGGAAGACATTGGACCAATGAATGTAGATCAACAAGGGACAGACAAGGTAATACTTTGCCTCAGTCTTTGGGAAACTCCCAGAGGGGCCTCAGGCAGGCCCCTACAGTGAATTCAGTTCAGACTTTTCCTGCAATTGTAGAGGAGACCCCTACTCAGAGCAGTTAAATGACCAAATGCCTTTCAGAATAAACGAGGCTACTCAGAGTAATAGAAAATGAGACAGAGAGAAACAGAAATTCAGGAGAGACCATAAAGAAAATTTTTTGGCAAACTTCTATAAATGAACAAGACCACAATTAACAATAAAAATAAATGGTGTTTTGTTGTCTGGTCTGGTAGACACAGGTGCTGATGTTACCATAATTGCACCAGAATTTTGGCATCCATCTTGGCCTCTTCAGGAGGTAAAATGTTCAACTGTTAGGAATTGGAACATTATCTCAAGTTAAACAGAGTGCAAAGATGGCTCGAATGTATAGGCCCAGAAGGACAGAGAGGCAGATTAAAACCATATGTGGCTAACATAGCCATGAACCTGTGGGGTCGAGAACCTGTTACAACAATGGAATACTCAGATTAACATCCCTCCAACCTCAGAAATAAATAATAAACTAGCACATGTTTCTGAGAGAAATATTAGAAGGTATTATTCTAATGAGTGGTCACCAGCCATCCATATTATACAAGAACAGGGCAGAAAAACTGATGATCTTCCAAAGGCACCAACAGCTCTACCTTTAAAATGGTTAACAGACAAGCCTGTATGGGTTCATCAATGGCCTTTAACAACAGAGAAAACTCCAGGCTTTAGAAGAGCTGGTTAGAAGACAGTTAAATGCTCAGCATATTGAAAGAATCTACTAGCCCATGGAATTCTCCTGTATTTGTTATTAAAAGAAATCTGGTAAATGGAGAATGGTAACAGACCTTAGAGCGATTAACAAAGTAATTTCAGCCAATGGGCCTCTCTACAATCTGGGAATTCCTTTGCCTACTCTGTTACCTAAAGGATGGCCTCTCATAGTTATTGATTTAAAGACTGTTTCTTTTCAATACCCCTACAAGAAAAGACCAGAGAGAAGATTTGCTTTCACGGTGCCTACTTACAATAATTCTCAACGGTTAGAAGATTTCAATGGAGAGTCCTCCCACAGGAGAATGTTGTAATAGTCCCAACCCTGTGCCAATATTTTGTACAACAGCCCTTAGAAGTGATACGTAAAAAATTTCCCTAAATCTATAATTTATCATTATATGGATGATATTTTACTAGCTGACTCAAGTGCAGATACTTTAGAAAGGAATGTTTGAAGAAGTAAAGAAAATATTGCCTGGCTGGGGATTACAAATTGCTCCTGAAAAGATACAAAGAGGAGATTCTATTAATTATTTAGGATATAAAATTAGAGCTACAAAAAATTAGACCTCAAAAGGTACAAATTAGGAGAGATCGCCTTACAGACTCTTAATGACTTTCAAAGATTATTTGGGGACATTTCTCATCTACGAGCTATTGTTGGGGTAAAAAATGATGAACTGAATAATTTGTTCAAAAACCTTAGAAGGTGACAAGGACTTAAATAGTCCAAGAGAATTATCACCTGAAGCTGAGAAAGAATTGGCCTTGGTAGAAAAAAAGTACATGAAGGACATGTAGATCGTATGATCCAAAGCTGGATTGCATTTTGGTTATTTTACCTTCTAGGCATTCTCCTACAGGAATATTAATGCAGAGAGAAGATATTATATTAGAATGGATATTTTACCAAAATAAACCAAATAAAAAATTAAAAAACTTATGTGGAAAAAAATCTCTGACTTAATTTTGAAAGGAAAATTGAGACTTCGTCAATTAGCAGGAATAGACCCAGCAGAAATTGTTGTACCTTTAACTAAAGAGGACATTGAAAAATTATGGGCAGAAAGTGAACCTTGGCAAAAGAGCTTGCAGTAATTTTTTGGGAGAAATTAACAGCAAATATCCTAAAAGCAATAGAATTGATCTTATAAAGAGAGCTGATTGGATCTTGCCTCGAATTGTACGTGAAAAACCCATATCTGGAGTTCGGACATTTTATACAGATGCCAACAAGCAAGGAAAGGCAGGTTACAAATCAGAAAATTTAAGTAAAGTGGTTCAAAGTCCTTATAATTCAGTTCAAAAATCAGAATTGTATGCTATTCTCTGGTATAATGGATTTTTCAGAACCTCTCAATATAGTTACTGACTCTCAGTATGCTGAAAGAGTGGTATTACATATTGAGACTGCAGAATTATCCCTGATGCTTCAGAATTAACTTCACTATTTATTCAATACCAAGATACAATCAGGGAAAGGAGTCATCCTTTATATATAACTCACATCCGATCCCATACTGGTCTGCCAGGCCCTCTAGCACAAGGTAATGATGAGATTGATAAATTATTGATAGGAAATGTGCTGGAGGCCTCAGAATTTCATAAAAAGCATCATGTCAACAGTAAAGGTTTAAAAAAGATTTTTCCATAACCTGGCAACAAGCCAAGGAAATTGTAAAGAAATGTCCTACTTGTTCCTTCTACAATCAGACACCATTACCAGCAGGATGTAACCCAAAGGGTACTCAGAGGAATGAAATCTGGCAGATGGATGTGTTTCACTTTGCAGAATTTGGAAAATTGAAATATGTACACCATACTATTGATACTTATTCAGGATTTCAATGGGCAACTGCTTTGAGTTCTGAAAAAGCTGATTCTGTAATCACTCATTTGCTAGAAGTTATGGCCATCATGGGTATACCTGCACAAATTAAAACTGACAATGCTCCAGCATATGTCTCTATTAAAATGAAACAGTTTTTTTGCTTATTATAATATAAAGCATATTACAGGTATACCACATAATCCTACAGGCCAAGCAGTTATAGAAAGATCCAACAGAACTCTAAAGGACATGATAAATAAACAAAAGGGGTAACAAAAACCCCCAGAAATAGACTGCACAATGCTCTACTAACTTTGAATTTTCTCAATGCTAATGAGAAAGGAACAACAGCTGCAGAGAGACATTGGTTAATAGAAAAAACAACAGAATTAAATCAGCCTATATACTTCAAGGATGTGCTGACCTCAGAATGGAAACCAGGGCATGTGTTACGTTGGGGACGAGGTTTTGCTTTTGTTTCTGCAGGAGAAGATAAGCTGTGGGTACCATCAAAACTGATAAAGGTTCGATTTGAACAAGAGAGACCTCTTAATTAGAAGAGGTGATAGTTCATCAACCAACATGACCATCCCAGTTTAAACTCACTTATACCATTAATACATGCCTTTTCATTTAATCAGATGTAACTTGCCAAAAGGGGACCTCCCAAAATTAGTCTTGGGGAAGGGTTTTTGTTTTTGTCTTTTAGGAGAATGAGGCTAAGGAATCTGAAGAACACTGGACAAATGAGACAACTGGAAAAAAAGGACAAAATCATCTGTCCCAGGAAAAGAGTAAAATGGCCTATTGGTATATCATCTACAAAATTTCATAAATCTTTCTAAATGTTTGTTTCTGCTCTTCTCTAAAAAATTAATACTCTTAGTCTTCTTGTAGTCCCAGTTCAATTAAAGCTCCAAGCTGATTTTGGAGTTGGAGAATGGCTCTCTCCTCCTTTAAACTCAAGCATGTTTGTTAAAAAGAAAATGAAAACTCCCTGTATCATACCAGAAGAAAGAGCCATCTTCTGACATGGGACAGGAGAAAAACCAAATTAATTAAGGACTATTCTATTACTAATCTCAATTCTTTGACTCTATTCTGATTCTTTAAACTTTTCTTAAAGTATGAATTTTATATCAGAATTCACAAGATTATATATATATTTTAAACTTTGTTGAGATAATAATGGTCATATGAGTACTAATTAATTTAGAGAAAAGGCTTTCGATTAGCTGCCTATACATGTCTTTGTGTTCGAGTCTCTTTCAGTTTTCTGCAGGAAATCACGGCCAGGCCTAACATCAAATGAAATCTCCAGGAAGAAGATGGGGCCCCACAACGACAATTCCACGTGGAAAATAATATCACTAAGCTGACAAACATCATCTACAGATCAGCTTTGGACTACAAAGTGCTTAGAGCAATTCTGAGATGGCTAGCTGAGATGATCCAGTTTCAAAGACTGCTTGAACAAGGACTTGAGATAAACCCTGAACTTTGGCATTATGGATAACAAAGAATATAGTTATCTTTCCTAGAATTTGTCAATTAACCCAAAATTTTTTCTTTTCAGAATAAAGATAACTTCGCCCATACCCAGCAGGAAGCAATTTTAAGAATTCGACGCCCACATTCCCAAAGGGGTGGTGTGGGGTGGGTGGTTTTTTGGTCTTTTATGGGTATTGGGTCTGGGATAGTTTTCATTGTTTAGGAGGGTTGGTTTACAAAGTTGTTGTTAAGGGTTAGGTAAAGGGCTAGGCAAAAGGTGCTTGTTTAAAAAAAAAAAAAAAAAAAGACAATTACTAGTTTTAAATATTTTACATTCAATTGGATTGTTTTATATTGTATACAAATTATTATTATTGAGATTGAGATTGTTAGAATATACCATATACGTATTTCTAATCTTGTTCGAGATATTGTATTTATTACCATTCATTTAACAATGTAATTGTAATTTGCTAATCCTTGAATGTTAGTATTACCAACTATTAGGATATATAGAAATGAAAATTAGTGGTTAGACATTACAATTGAACTTGTAGTCATATTAGGTGTGTTGTCAAGATCAAACAGATATATTTTAGATAGACAGGTCATCTTCAAACCCTTCAGAGATCTACAGAATATGGCATTTAAAATGTTTTAATAACTTAAGAATTTTTCTTTTTTGCTATGACTATGAGACATGATGGCTCCTGGCAGTACCAATCTACTTCAGAGAAAATATGGGCATTGAAGAAACTTGCATATGGAACTAACTTTCATTGTTGCAAAAGTCAGCCACTGGACAACAAAGTATCCTTGAATCAACTGCTGACAAACAGGACAGACAGGACATGAAACCAAGGACTACCAATTCTTGCCAAAACAAGTGTGGTTGTGGCTTTAACAAAAGGCATCTTCTGAAGCCAGGACAATATGGCACCATCCCTGAAGTGAATGACCTTTTGCCAATCTGTAAAAGGTACCATGTTCCTTTTCTTTTGAAGGCAGCTGAAACAGGGAGTGGGCCAATGGCTTCTGATGTGCAATGGAACAGCAGATGAAACAGTTATTCTTGCAGGAATAACTAAGCTCACCTCTCTCAATAGTAAGAATGGCGTTTAATAGAGAGATGTGGAGAAGAACAGGATGCCAAGATGAAGCCACATATACACAGCCAAGAAAAATGGACAGCTGAATTGAAAAGACATCAATAATTTTCCAGAATTTAAAATCCTGAATCATGACATGACACTAATGGAATTCAGGTGTTTCTGGTACATGGACTGCTCTCACCAAATGTGAGGTCAAACTGTTGACCTTGTATACATCTTAGTTCACAAAAGAGTCTGTCAGAAACGCTAAGCCTGTAGGCTGAAGATGATGCCCCAACACTGTGGAGAAACCTCAGGTGACTGTCCAGGTAGCTGGCTGTTTCTGTCAACTCACATTTTTTTTTGAAGCTGCTTGCATGTACTTTCTTGTTTTTATTTTTTATTAGGTAGTATTATTTCCTTCTTGGGTCTCTGAGGGAGTTGAAGATCAGTTAGTTATAGTTATAATTATCTTTGTTAAGGATTCAGAAAAACTCACTAAGAGCTGTAAGTGTATAAATTTGAAGACGTTATAAGACAGTTCCGTTAGCTATATAAGTTAGGATAAAAAGTGAATCAGGTACATTCTGGACTTACCAAAATAGGATAGATAATGGAATTATTTTCTCTGAATTTGTCAATTACAAATGGACTAGACATTGTTTAGGTATTTATTGTTTGTATATATGGTATATATAGTTATTGTACTTTTTGTATATAGTTTTTCTTATATTAGTTATAACCTTTTTCCTTTTTTTCTTTTTATTAAAATAGAAAAGGGGAAATATAGTGATATTTTATTTGTATTGAAATGTGATTTTATTTGTATGTCAATAAAGTTGCCTTGAGGTCAGAGCAAGCCAGAGCAGAAGCCGAGCAGTAGTGGGGCACGCCCTTAATCCCAGCCCTTGGGAGGCAGAGCTAGGCGGATCTCTGTGTGTTCAAGGGACACAGCCAGCATAGCAGACACACGCCTTTAATTTCAATACCAACCATAGAAGACCTGGAGGTCTGTACAACAGGCAGTGACGAGGAGGTCATGTGGCTGGGTTACAACCAATGAGGGAGGAGAACAGAAAGTCTTTAAATAGACAGGACGCACAGAAGTAGGGTCTCTTGCGGAGAGAGGAACCGCAGAAGCAGTGAAGGGTAAGGTTTTCTGCTTTGGCTCTGACCCGTGGTTTTTAACTCTGCACTGGGCCTCTGGGTGTTCCTTATTTAACAAGCAGGATACATCTACATCTGACCCCTTGTCAATTTGACAACAACAACGTCACTACTTAGCTACAACCTCTTTCTTATTCAATCACGAAATCTCAACCTTTAAAACTTCAAATAACCTTTGCAAAGTTCTACAGTCTCTTTCCCAATTCAAAACACATTAAAATTTCAGTCCCTTTAAAATAGCCAATCTCTTTTAAAATCCAAAGTCTTTTCAAATTGAAAGTCTCTCAACTATAGACTCCAATAACATACATTTCTACTTCAAGAGGGGAAAATCAGGGCTCAGTCCCAGTCAAGTCAAAGCAAAACCAAATTCTAACTGTCCTGTATCTGGGGTCCACTCACGATGGGCTGGACTCTTCTTAAGGGCTTGGGTTACTTCTCCAGCTCCACCCTCTGCAGTATACACAATAAAGTGATACAAATGCTACAAATGAAGAAATGAAAGTGGAAAAGATAAAACATGACCTCCAGGAGAAGGAGAAATTAGTGATTTGCAAGCCCAGCTTGACCAGGTACAGTCAGAGCAAGCCTTGCAAGTAAGAGTGAGTTACCTCATTATTATTAGGTTAAATTACTAACAGCCAGCGACATACATGGTCAGTGTCTCTTTCTACACACCTGGTTGTATCCCCAGCACTCAGACCTCCCTGCCTGCCCCTTCCTTCCTTCCTTCATTCCAAGTCTAGTCTCTGTGTCAGAGCTTGCATTGGGGTGGGACTTCTTGGTTGATATTTGCACACACTCAGATTCTTTCCATATATGGTTCACATGTTTCAAAAACTCTTGAATTATATGATTTACAGCGTTTGATCAGCTCGGTTACTTTCATTTTCTTCCTTGCAGACTTCTGTTTTTGTTAACCTTTATTTTTGGTTATATATTTCTTAATCAATTTTTGATATATGTTTTAGATT
>NW_023412436.1:0-11057 GCF_903995425.1 Onychomys torridus
ATTCCACTTTCAGCGGGAGGGGCGCGGGTGTCAATCTGAGGCCCGGGAGGAAGTCCCGCCTCCCTGGACACGCTCTGGGGGTCCCGGGTGTCAATCTGAGTCTCTGACAGGAAGTTCCGCCCCCTGGAAACGCTCTCCGGAGTCATCGGTGTCAATCAGACCCTCCGCAGGAAGTCCCGCCCCCTACCACACACTGATAGACAGGAAGTCCCTCTGAGACAGACAGGAAGTCCCTCTGAGACAGACAGGAAGTCCCTCTGACACAGACAGGAAGTCCCTCTGAGACAGACAGGAAGTCCCTCTGACACAGACAGGAAGTCCCTCTGACACAGACAGGAAGTCCCTCGGACACAGACAGGAAGTCCCTCTGACACAGACAGGAAGTCCCTCGGACACAGACAGGAAGTCCCTCGGACACAGACAGGAAGTCCCTCGGACACAGACAGGAAGTCCCTCTGACACAGACAGGAAGTCCCTCGGACACAGACAGGAAGTCCCTCTGACACAGACAGGAAGTCCCTCTGAGACAGACAGGAAGTCCCTCGGACACACACAGGAAGTCCCTCGGACACAGACAGGAAGTCCCTCTGAGACAGACAGGAAGTCCCTCGGACACAGACAGGAAGTCCCTCGGACACAGACAGGAAGTCCCTCTGACACAGACAGGAAGTCCCTCGGACACAGACAGGAAGTCCCTCTGACACAGACAGGAAGTCCCTCTGAGACAGACAGGAAGTCCCTCGGACACAGACAGGAAGTCCCTCTGACACAGACAGGAAGTCCCTCTGACACAGACAGGAAGTCCCTCTGAGACAGACAGGAAGTCCCTCTGAGACAGACAGGAAGTCCCTCGGACACAGACAGGAAGTCCCTCTGACACAGACAGGAAGTCCCTCGGACACACACAGACAGGAAGTCCCTCGGACACAGACAGGAAGTCCCACCCTGTACCGGAAATGGGTCCCCAGAGAGACAGAAAAATCCCTTTCCAGACCGGAAGTGGGCGTCCAGGCACACCGGAAGTCCCTCCCCCAGACCGGAAGTGGGTCCCTAGGGGGCCGGGTGCTGGGTGCTGAGTCCCCCGTGGCAGACAGGAAGCCCCTCTCCTTCCCCAGACCCGAAGTAGGGCCCCAGTCACACCGGAAGTCCCTCCCCCAGACCGGAAGTGGGTCCCCAGGGGCCCCGGTGCTGGGTGCTGAGCCCCCCCCCCCCGGGTGCTGGGTGCTGAGTCTCCGGGTGCTGGGTGCTGGGTACCCTGGGTGCCGAGTCCCCCGGTTGCTGGTCACTGACGCCGCCGCCGCCATCTTTGAAAGTCCCGCCGCCCTTTACCCCCGCCGCCGCCCCCCACGAGGGCCCGGGCGGTGCTGGGTGCTTGCGCTCGGCCCCCGTCACCCCCGTGACCCCGTGACCCCCGTGACCCCCGTGACCCCGCCCCCCGCCCCCGCCATGTTGCCTCACCGCGTGTCCCGGGGCCGCGGCGGGTCGTGTAGGAGTCCGCGGCTGGGTCGGTCCGGCCGCGCGTCCGTCCGTGTGTCCGCGTCCCCCGGGGTCCCCGGGCCTTTATCCCGGCCTGCCCCGCGGCCCCGCCCGGGCCCCGTGACGTCGCCGACCCCCGCCCCCGCCCCCGCCGCCCACGCCGGCCCCGCGGTGTGTGTCAGCGCCGGCAACACCCGCGGGGCGCGCATTCCCGGCCGCCCGTCAGTCAGCGGCGTGTCCTAGCGACCCGGGAGGGACTTCCGGTCCCCTTCCGGGCCGCCGGTGTCAATCAAGAGCGTTTCCAAGCGACCAGGGAGGGACTTCCGGTCCCCTTCCGGGCCGCCGGTGTCAATCAAGAGCGTTTCCAAGCGACCAGGGAGGGACTTCCGGTCCCGTTCCTGAGCGGCGTGTCAATCAGGACCGTTTCCTAGCGACCGGGGCGGGACTTCCGGTTTCCGGTGGAGTGACTCAGGAATGGTTGAGGAGTAAACAGCCCCGGGGTCCGCATTCCGGGGCCGCCTGTCACTCAGGGCGCGGGCGGGCGGGACTTCCGGTTCGGGGTCCACAGCCCCGGGGCCCGCATTCCCGCGCGGCTGCCCGTCACCGCGCGTGGGCGGGACTTCCGGTGACACCTCGATCGGGATCAACATCCCCGGGGCCCGCATTCCCGCGCGGCCGCCCGTCACCCCGCGTGGGCGGGACTTCCGGTGAGACAGGGATAAACAGCCCCGGGCCCCGCATTCCCGCGCGGCCGCCCGTCACCGCGCGTGGGCGGGACTTCCGGTGAGACAGGGATAAACAGCCCCGGGGCCCGCATTCCCGCGCGGCCGCCCGTCACCCCGCGTGGGCGGGACTTCCGGTTCGGGATAAACAGCCCGGGGCCCGCATTCCCGCGCGGCCGCCCGTCACCCCGCGTGGGCGGGACTTCCGGTTCGCGGTAAACAGCCCCGGGGCCTGCATTCCCGCGCGGCTGCCCGTCACCCCGCGTGGGCGGGACTTCCGGTGACACCTCGATCCGGTTAAACAGCCCCGGGGCCCGCATTCCCGCGCGGCTGCCCGTCACCCCGCGTGGGCGGGACTTCCGGTGAGACCTCGATCGGGATAAACAGCCCCGGGGCCCGCATTCCCGCGCGGCTGCCCGTCACCCCGCGTGGGCGGGACTTCCGGTGACACCTCGATCGGGATCAACAGCCCCGGGGCCCGCATTCCCGCGCGGCCGCCCGTCACCCCGCGTGGACGGGACTTCCGGTGCGGGGATAAACAGCCCCGGGGCCCGCATTCCCGCGCGGCTGCCCGTCACCCCGCGTGGACGGGACTTCCGGTGCGGGGATAAACAGCCCCGGGGCCCGCATTCCCGCGCGGCTGCCCGTCACCCCGCGTGGGCGGGACTTCCGGTGTCATTCGTTTGTTTATTGCTAATTAATTTATTATTATTTCATATAATTTGTTTATTTATTGCTAATTAATTTACTATTATTTCATATCATTTGTTTACTGATTGGTAATTAATTTATTATTATTTCATGTCATTTGTTTATTGATTGCTAATTAATTTACTATTATTTCATATCATTTGTTTACTGATTGGTAATTAATTTATGATTTATCACTTCGTGTCAAATTTTTATCGATTGTTAATTAATTTATTATTTAATATCATCTACTTGTTCATTGTTAATTCATTATTTAATACCATTTGTTTACTCATTGCTAATTAATTTATTATTTCATTTCATTTGTTTATTGATTGGTAATTAATTTATTATTATTTCATGTCATTTGTTTATTGATTGCTAATTAATTTATTATTATTTCATATCATTTGTTTACTGATTGGTAATTAATTTATGATTTATCACTTCGTGTCAAATTTTTATCGATTGTCAATTAATTTATTATTTAATATCATCTATTTGTTCATTGTTAATTTATTATTAGTACCATTTGTTTACTCATTGCTAATTAATTTATTATTTCATTTCATTTGTTTATTGATTGGTAATTAATTTATTATTATTTCATGTCATTCTTTTATTGATTGCTAATTAATTTATTATTATTTCATATCATTTGTTTATTTATTGGTAATTAATTTTTTATTATTTCATATCATTTGTTTATTGATCGGTAATTAAGTTATTATTTATTTTATTTAATATAATCTGTTTATTCTTTGCTATTTAATTTATTATTTAAAATAATTGTTTATTCGTCACTAATAATTTATTATTATTTAGTTTCATTTGTTTGTTCATTGCCAATTGATTTGATATTCATTATTTCATGCCAATTATTTATCCATTGCTAATTAGTTCATTAGTTGATATCATTTGTTTATTTATTGCTATTTAATTAATATTTATTATTTAATATCGTCTGTTTATTCATTGCTGTTTAATTCATTATTTAATACCATTTGTTTATTCATTGCTAATTAATTTATTATTTCATTTCATTTGTTTATTGATTGGTAATTAATTTATTATTATTTCATATCATTTGTTTACTGATTGGTAATTAATTTATGATTTATCACTTCGTGTCAAATTTTTATCGATTGTTAATTAATTTATTATTTAATATCATCTATTTGTTCATTGTTAATTCATTATTTAATACCATTTGTTTACTCATTGCTAATTAATTTATTATTTCATTTCATTTGTTTATTGATTGGCAATTAATTTATTATTATTTCATGTCATTCGTTTGTTTATTGCTAATTAATTTATTATTATTCCATATCATTTGTTTATTTATTGGTAGTTAAGTTATTATTTATTTTATTTAATATAATCTGTTTATTCTTTGCTATTTAATTTATTATTTAAAGTAATTGTTTATTCATTGCTAATAATTTATTATTATTTAATTTCATTTGTTTGTTCATTGCCAATTGATTTAATATTTATTATTTCATGCCAATTATTTATTCATTGCTAATTAATTCATTAGTTGATATCATTTGTTTATTTATTGCTATTTAATTAATATTTATTATTTAATATCATCTGTTTATTCATTGCTATTTAATTCATTATTTAATACCATTTGTTTATTCATTGCTAATTAATTTATTATTTCATTTCATTTGTTTATTGATTGGTAATTAATTTATTATTATTTCATGTCATTCATTTGTTTATTGCTAATTAATTTATTATTATTTCATATCATTTGTTTATTGATTGGTAATTAAGTTATTATTTATTTTATTTAATATAATCTGTTTATTCTTTGCTATTTAATTTATTATTTAAAATAATTGTTTATTCGTCGCTAATAATTCATTATTATTTAATTTCATTTGTTTGTTCATTGCCAATTGATTTGATATTTATTATTTCATGCCAATTATTTATCCATTGCTAATTAATTCATTAGTTGATATCATTTGTTTATTTATTGCTATTTAATTAATATTTATTATTTAATAACATTTGTTTATTCATTGCTGTTTAATTCATTATTTAATATAATTTGTTTATTCATTGCTAATTAATTTATTATTTAAGTCATTTGTTTATTTATTGGTGATTAATGTATTATTTAATGTCACTTGTTTATTCATTGCTAATTAATTGATTAGTTAATATCATTTGTTTATTCGTTGCCAATTGATTTATCATTTATTATTTCATGTCAATTATTTATTGCTAATTAAATTATTATTTAATATCATTTATTTGTTCATTGTTAGTTTATTATTTCATGTCGTTTGTTTGTTCATTGTTAATTTATTATTTAATGTCACTTGTTTATTCCTTGCTAATTAATTTTTTATTTATTATTTCATGTCAATTATTTATTTACTGTTAATTAACTTACTAGTTAATATCATTCATTTATTCACTGCTAATTAACTTATCGTCTATTTTTCAGTTCATTTATTTGTTTATTCCCGATTAATTTATCATTTCCTGCCGTTTGTGTACACATTGCTAATTAATTCATCATTTAATGTCATTTACGTCTCCATTGTTAGTTAATTTGTTATTTATTACTTCGTGTTATTTATTTATTTAATTGTTTACTGTTATTTGTTCGCGGTCACCCTTCAGTTTATCGCTATTAACCCATTGATTTATTCATTTTATTATTGATTATTGATTAACTGTGGACGGGTCTCTTGTTATTCACGGTCACCGAGTTGTTCATTGTCAATTAATTGTGTTGTCGATTATTTGCGTCACGTGTGTATTCCTTGTGATGAATTCACTTCATTATTGTTTATTATCACTGATTCAATGTGGGTGAATTAAGTTTATCATTTATTATTCACTATCATTTGTTGACGCTCATTCATTATTTTTATTATGTATTATTGGCAGTCATTTATTGATTCACTGTTAATGAATTCATCATTTATCATTCACTATCATGATTAGTCCGTGCTCGTCCTCACTGTCATTATTTATTATTTGCTCTCATTTATTCGTCCATTGTTAATTTATTATTAACTGTTTCAGTTTAGCGTGTAGTCAGATATTAGATATTAATTTAAACTATGATGTTAAATATTATTCACCATCATTTATTAGTTCGTGCTCAGTCCTCATTTTTATTATTTATTTTGCGTCATTTCCTGTCACTCATATATGACCCATGGCCTGTCATCAGGTTTGTCCTGGAATTCATTCGTTCATTCATTTATTATTTGCGGCCATTCATTTATTAGTTGTTAATTAATCTTATCATTTTCATTAGTCACGATCATGTGTGTGTCCATTGTTACTAATGAGTCCATCATTTATTATTTACACTCACGTAATTATTAATTGTTAATTAATTTTATCATTTTATATTAGTTGCGATCATTGATGTGTCCATTGTTACGAATGAGCTCATCATTTATTATTTGCAGTCACTTGTTTATTAACTGTTAATTCATTAGTTACGATCATTGATGTGTCCATTGTTATTAATGAGTTCGCCATTTATTATTTGCAGTCACTTGTTTATTAATTGTTAATTAATTTTATCATTTTCATTAGTTACGATCATTGATGTGTCCACTGTGATTAATGATTCATCATTTATTATTTGCAGTCACTTGTTTATTAATTGTTAGTTAATTTTATCATTTCTCATTAATTACGATCATTGATGTGTCCATTGTTATTAGTTAATTCATCATTTATTATTTGCCGTCATTTATTTATTGATAGTCACGTGTATTACTATTTTTCACTGACTGTCATTTGCTGTGAATCCGTCCCTCCATCATTTGCCCCCGTTTTCTTATGAATGGTGAGTGTAACTTCATTATTCCTGGTCATTAGTCAGTTTCATTATCTACGGTCATTTACTTATTAATTGTTAATCGTTTCACCATGTGTCATTTTGTATCACGTATTTGCCCATTGTTGCTCATGAGTTCATGGTTTATTAGCGTTAATTTTCCCTTGTTCGTAAGCTTTACTTCTCATTAATTACGGTCATTTATGTGTCCATTGTTACTAATCCGTTCCTTATTTATGATTTACGGTAAATTATTTGTCCATTGTTATTAATCAGTTCCTTATTTATGATTTAAGGTACTTCATTTGTTCACTGTTGTTAATCTATTCATTATTTAGGATTTACGGTCATTTATGTGTCCATTGTTATTAATCAGTTCCTTATTTATGATTTACGGTCATTGATGTGTCCATTGTGATTAATGAGCTCATCATTTATTATTTGCAGTCACGTGTTTATTAATTGTCAATTAATTTTATCATTTTCCATGAGTTATGATCATTGATGTGTCCATTGTGATTAATCAGTTCATTATTTATGACTTACGGTCATTTATGTGTCCATTGTTATTAATCAGTTCCTTATTTATGATGTATTATTTGCTGTCATTTATGTATTCGTTGTTATTAATTGATTCATCATGCATTATTTGCTGTCAATTGTTTTTATTATTTATTATCTACTGTCATTTATTTATTAATGTTATTAATCAGTTCATTATTTATGGTTTTCGGTCATTTCTTTGTCCATTGTTACTAATCAGTTCATCATGTATTATTTGCAGTCACTTATTTATTAGTTGTTAATTAATTTTACCATTTCTCATTAGTTATGATCATTGATGTGTCCATTGTTATTAATCAGTTCATTATTTATGACTTACGGTCATTTATTTGTTAATTGTTAATGAAATTTATCATTTTTCATTAATTACGATCATGTGTTTTTCCATTGTTATTAATGAGTTCTTTCTTTATGATTTACAGTCAATTATTTATCCATTGTTATTAATCAGTTCATTATTTATTATTCACGATCATTGATGTGTCCATTGTGATTAATGAGTTCATCATTTATTATTTGCGGCCATTCATTTATTAATTGTTAATTAATTTTATCATTTCTCATTAATTACGATCATTGATGTGTCCATTGTTAGTAATGAGTTCGTCATTTATTATTTGCAGCCATTTGTTTATTGTTAATTAATTTTATCATTTCTCATTAATAACGATCATTGATGTGTCCACTGTTATTAATGAGTTCATCATTTATTATTTGCAGTCACTTGTTTATTAATTGTTAATTAATTTTATCATTTCCCATGAGTTACGATCATTGATGTGTCCATTGTTATTAATGAGTTCGTCATTTATTATTTGCAGTCATTTGTTTATTAATTGTTAATTCATTAATTACGATCATTGATGTGTCCATTGTTATTAGTTAATTCATCATTTATTATTTGCCGTCACTTATTTATTGTTAGTCACGTGTATTACTATTTTTCACTGACTGTCATTTGCTGTGAATCCGTCCCTCCATCATTTGCCCCCGTTTTCTTATGAATGGTGAGTGTCACTTCATTATTCCTGGTCATTAGTCAGTTTCATTATCTACGGACATTTACTTATTAATTGTTAATCATTTCACCATGTGTCATTTTGTATCACGTATTTGCCCATTGTTGCTCATGAGTTCATGGTTTATCAGCGTTAATTTTCCCCTTGTTCGTAAGCTTTACTTCTCATTAATTACGGTCCTTTATTTGCCCATTGTTATTAATCAGTTCCTTATTTATTATTTACGGTAAATTATTTGTCCATTGTTATTAATCAGTTCCTTATTTATGATTTAAGGTACTTCATTTGTTCACTGTTGTTAATCTATTCATTATTTATGACTTAGGGTCATTTATGTGTCCATTGTTATTAATCAGTTCCTTATTTATGATTTACGGTCATTGATGTGTCCATTGTGATTAATGAGCTCATCATTTATTATTTGCAGTCACGTGTTTATTAATTGTCAATTAATTTTATCATTTTCCATGAGTTATGATCATTGATGTGTCCATTGTTATTAATGAGTTCATCATTTATGACTTACGGTCATTTATGTTTCTATTGTTATTAATCAGTTCCTTATTTATGATGTATTATTTACTGTCATTTATGTATTCGTTGTTATTAATTGATTCATCATGCATTATTTGCTGTCAATTGTTTTTATTATTTATTATCTACTGTCATTTATTTATTAATGTTATTAATCAGTTCATTATTTATGATTTACGGTCATTTATGTGTCCATTGTTGTTAATCAGTTCATTATTTATGGTTTACGGTCATTTCTTTGTCCATTGTTATTAATCAGTTCATCATTTATTATTTGCAGTCACTTATTTATTAATTGTTAATTAATTTTATCATTTCTCATTAGTTACGATCATTGATGTGTCCATTGTTACTAATCAGTTCCTTATTTATGATTTATGGTCATTTATTTGTCCGTTGTTAATGACTTTTGTCATTGACTGTTTGCGACCGTGTATTTATCCACCGATAATCAATTCATCGCTTATTATTTGCTGTCACTTATGTATTCGTTGTTATTAATTAATTCATCATGTATTGTTTGCTGCCATTAATTTTTATTATTTATTATCTACTGTCATTTATTTATTAATGTTATTAATCAGTTCATTATTTATGGTTTATGGTCCTTTATTTGTCCATTGTTGTTCACCAGTTCATTATTTATGACTTACGGTCAATTATTTGTCCATTGTTGTTAATCAGTTCATTATTTATGACTTACGGTCATTTATTTATTAATGTTATTAACCAGTTCATTATTTATGACTTACGGTCAATTATTTGTCCATTGTTATTAATCAGTTCCTTATTTATGATTTACGGTCATTTATTTGTCCATTGTTATTAATCAGTTCCTTATTTATGATTTACGGTCATTTATTTGTCCATTGTTATTCATCAGTTCATTATTTATGACTTATGGTCATTTATTTATTAATGTTATTAATCAGTTCATTATTTATGACTTACGGTCATTTATGTGTCCATTGTTACTAATCCGTTCATTATTTATGATTTAAGGTACTTTATTTGTTCACTGTTGTTAATCTATTCATTATTTATTATTTACGGTCATTTATGTGTCCATTGTTGTTAATCAGTTCATTATTTATGATTTATGGTCAATTATTTGTCCATTGTTATTAATCAGTTCATTATTTTGATTTACCGTCATTTATTTGTCCATTGTTAATGATTTTATCATTTACTGTTGGCGATCGTGTATTTATCCACTGATAATTAATTCATTACTTATTATTTGCTGTCACTTATGTATTTGTTGTTATTAATTGATTCATCATGTATTATTTGATGTCATTTATTTTTATTATTTATAATCTACTGTCATTAATTCATTGTGATTAATCAATCTCATTATTTATGGTTTGTCCATTGTTACTAATCCGTTCATTATTTATGATTTATGGTCCTTTATTTGTTCACTGTTACTAATCTATTCATTATTTATGATTTACGGTCGTTTATGTGTCCATTGTTATTCATCAGTTCATTATTTATGATTTACGATAATTTATTTATTAATGTTATTAATCAGTTCATTATTTATGACTCACGGTCATTTATTTATTAATGTTATTAACCAGTTCATTATTCATGACTTGCGGTCATTTATTTATTAATGTTATTAACCAGTTCATTATTCATGACTCGCGGTCATTTATTTATTAATGTTATTAACCAGTTCATTATTCATGACTTGCAGTCATTTATTTATTAATGTTATTAACCAGTTCATTATTCATGACTTGCGGTCATCTCTGTGCCCGCTGTCCTTCAGTTTCATGACTAATTACTGACTGTTATTGATGATTATTGATTTGTATTTATATTTATATTATTATTTTCTCCGCATCGTATAAATGAACTGGGACAGGCTGGGCACACCGGGGTCTGTGAGATTCGGGGGCAGGGGGAAATATTTTCATGTTCCCACCGTTTTCCACGCAAATCCTGTCTGTGGTTTGTGTTTCCTGCTTCTGTTTCTATTAATTATTGGTAATTAATTTATCATTTATCACTTCATGTCAATTATTTATTGCTAATTAGTTTATTAATTGATATCATTTATTTGCTCATTGTTAATTTATTATTTAATATCGTTTGTCTATTCATTGCTAATTAATTTATTATTATTATATTTAATATCTTTTTTTATTCATTGCCAATTGATTCATTATTTTTTATTTCATGTTTCTGTTTCTATTAATTTCAATCCTTGTG
>NW_023412437.1:0-6906 GCF_903995425.1 Onychomys torridus
ATGTCCTGGAGACCAGCTAACTCCTCCTTCTATACTTTACCTAATAAATATGCTGAGGTTCTTGGTTGTGGAGGGAAGCAGAATCCCATCTGATCCCAGCTTTATTATACATCTGTCTGTCTGTTTGTCTGTCTGTCCTTCCTTTATTCCCTCACTGCCCCCAATCAGGTTCCAGGATCCAAATTGTGCTGGTCTATTATGTGGTACTGGAATGAAGACTGTGTATGAGGCATCCTCTCTATGACATGGGTAGAAAATCAGATCGTGCGATGTGAATATGAAGCAGCAATGGAGTGAGGAGAGTGTCCCTACATGGCAGTAGAGCATATAGGGACACCCTCCACTCAATAGTAGAAGATTGAACCTTGGAGAAAGATTATCAGGGCATTTATAAAACACTGAATACCCTTCTTCACTGTATGCAAACAAGATATTTACTGCCAATGGACAAGAAAACCTTGTTGTGGGGATGAGTAACATCCATATGTTAACCATGGTCTGAAGTCATAGGGCTTATTAACAACTGCCAGTGGGCAGAGTCAATTCTTGATTTAAGAACATGCTAAATCCCATACCACTGCTGCCATTTCTCTAGTATCCTACAGTCTACCAGTGTGACTTTAATGGTTATTGATGGTATATCTGTATCTTTGTCACTATAAAATCATGATTGCAGTATAAAAGAATGAGCATGAAGTTTAGAACTAACCATGTTTAGCCCTGGAAAGGGAAATAGAAATGAACATGGTGAGCCTCTGAATTTAAAATTAAAGGTTTTGGATTCTAGAATAATACCACTGTTCTAGAAAATTCTATTTGAATATCCTCAAGAAGATCAAATTTGTCATTTTTCTCCACTGACCTAAAGGTGCAGCTTCGAAACTATGCCTGGATTGTGAGGAGCAGAAAACTTTGATTCAGACATGTTCTCCTGAGAATCAGCTATACAAAAGGTCATTTGATTCTGAAACCACTTGTACAATAGCAAAACAATGGTTTAAAACTGGTCATCAAGATGCAGAACATTACTAGCATCCTAATCTTCAAGTGCTGACTTCAAATGTTTCCTAGTCTATGCTATGTATACAATATACCAAATGTTTCAGGTTTTAAATTTATTAGTAAATTAAAATAAAAGTAACTTATTTTCTCTTAAGGAAGTCCTGTGTATCTCATAAAGAAGAATGTACTGAGAAATGCTTATGTTATATGAAACATTGCTATGTCAGCCCAATAGACCACTGTTATTAGCAATTTTGCTCTGATATTTATCTAAAATATTTGTGTATGCTCAAATCCATTTTCATTCTACATTGACTATATATCAAGTTCCTGTTTATGTGAGTGATGTGGCAGACACAATTATTTGTGATTAAAAGTCAGGCAGAGGACCTAATTATTTCAAATCTCAAATATTTCTGTTAATATTGTGAAAAAATATTTTCCATACATAGGAAATACAATTATATACAATTCTGTCCTGGATTTTAAGTATTAACCTAAACTAATGCTTGATCTATTTTGAAGCATGGCTTTTTCATGGTCTTTTTTGTTTACCCTGTAGGATGAGAATTTAAATGGAGATGTTTCCAAGCTCATAACCAAAATATGTTCACTTAAATCAATAGACATTCAATTGTCTCACTTATCCAGATGGCCTGATCCAGCTGGGGGCTCCACAGCGATGGTTCATAATTCATGTGCTTCCATTCGATTGGCTATATGTCCCTGTGCTTGATCTGTTTGGGAGGCTCCCAGGCTGTGGGACCAGGACCTGTCCTTGGTGCATGAGCTGGCTGTTTGGAACCTTGGGCTTACACAGGGACACATGCTCAGCCTGGAAGGAGGGGACTGGACTTGCCTGTACTGAATCCATCGGGTTTAAATGAGTCCCCAGGGGTGTCTTGGTCCTGGAGGACATGGGAATGGAGAGGAGGGGCTGGGGGGAGGGTGGTGGTGGGGGCAGGAGCGGGGAGGACTAGGGAACCCATGGCTGAAATAAAATAAAATAAAATACACAATTTAAAAAAATCAATACACATTCAACAAAGATCCACTGACAATCAGCACAAACCTCAACTTACATGCATTACAGAGATCACTGAAACAAAAAACAATTCCAGAGAGAAAGTCTTCAAGAAAGCTAAATCCAACCCATTCTTTGTATTGCTGTAATTCAGTTCCTTCCCATGTATAATATACCCTATCCCTGTTTGTGTTCACTGACTGGCCCTTCTGGGGGGAACCCTTAACTGGAAAGACATGTGTTCATGGTGACCCCTGCTGGACAGATTAACAAAGGGATGGCAAAATCAGCTCCTTATCCAAGATTACCTGAAATCTATGTCCTTTTATTTCATATACTGTTCACAAACATTTTCCATGGTACTTCTTATGTCTACTAACAATATATCTTCTTACCTCTTTTATCCATTTCCAATTTCTCCAGCATTATGCATAAAATGGACTCTAGAATCCTGAAGATAAGCAGCTATAATATTGAAGAATGTGTTTATTATTTCTTCCATCCATTTGCAGAACTAAGCATATTCAAGTGTCCCAGTATACTGGGTTTTTTTTGTCATGTTGAAACAAACATAGATATATATGAGAAGAAGAAAATTTGGTTGGGGAATTACCTCCATCAGATTGCCCCAGAAGCAAGCTTGTTCTTCATTCATAATTGATATGGGAGGGTTCAGCCCACTATGGGCAATGCCATTACTGGATGGGTGTTCATAGGTCAGAGTCCATTGTCTCTCTTTCAGTTCCTGCCTATGGGTTTCTGCAATGAATTCCTGCCTTGACTTAACCCAGTGTTGGACTATAAACTGTAAGATCAATGAACCTTCTCCAAATTAATGGTGTGGAGTTTGATCCTCATGAAATGACAAAGATGTGAGTTCAGCCAATAGAAGAAGGCTTGAGCACTTACTGGTGAGGTGGTAGTTGAAAATAGGGGATGCTGAGTGCTCCTTGTACAAGTTGATCCAGCCTTACCCTTCGCAACCCAGAGATTCCCCCAGAGCTGACTCTCCTGTTTCAGCCATTGCAATCTCTCTGATTCATTTACCCCTGTTTTTCTGTGGCATGTGCAGGAAATGGCCTCAGTTACATTTTGGAGTCCAATTATGCCCCCTTTTCTGGCATCATATTTTTTGCCTTTACTATGTCCCTGATCATCAAATATATGATAGTTTTGATCACACTTCTCAAAAAGATTTCTTACCATTTTTTTATTTTTAAAAAATGAACATGGAAGGTAGTACAGAATGGCCGCAACTGTGAAGCATAGAAGTTTTGATTGAACTAACTGTGGCTCATTTGTAGTGGGTGTTGTTTGGACATCACAAATTCTGGCAGAAAGAGGAAGAGATGTCCAATGCTCATCATCAAAGGTCAAGTCAAAAGAGCAAACTCCTTCTTCTGGGTATTTGCAGCTAACCTGAAGATGGGAAGAGATGCCCAGGATGCCTGCTGAGGCAATCCGGAAAAGATGTTCATTTAAAGGGGAAGGAGAGAAGCAAAGGGAACCTAAAGCTTTTCTTGTGCTTTTAGAATCTTGTCTAAGAAAAAATTATGTCCTGGAGCATTTCAACTGTGTTTTCTTTGGTTATTTTCATACTTATATGTCTTAGGTATAAGTCCTCATTTTAATATTTAGTAAATTGCTTGTAAATTCTATTTTCCTGACAACATTCATTTAAAAACTAAACCAAAAAATGAACATACAGAGCAGCCAGCCAGCAGGCAAGAGATCTGCCTGTAGACTGCACCAACACTGCTACCACCCACTGGATTTTATCCCCCCAAGCCTCACTCTGCTGCCCACCATACCTGCCTCATCATCTTCCCTATGGTCAGCCATCCCCTGCAACTCCATTAGATTCCATAGACACAGGCATGACCTACAGCAGTTAGGAGAACAAGTGAGTGTCTGGCCTCCCAAGTGACCTGACCCAACCTCCAGATCCTAAGCCCTAGGGCACATCCTGTCACTCTCCTTCCCACCTAAGCACCAGCAAGGCACCTGGGCTCTGCCCCCAACTCTGTTGAATTCCACTACTCTGGTGCAGTCCCCAGAAGCTGGCCAGAAGATAAGAGACCTGCCTTCATGCTGCACCACCACGGCCACTACAATCTCTTGGAATCTGTTCCCTGAGATCCACTCTGCCACCCAACCCCAACCACCTCATCATCTTCTGTAGAGAGCCGCGGGTAGCCGCACCCTAAAGATGGCTCTGGCCTCTACCCTCTGCCTTCCCGATGGCAAACACTCTTTATGGTAAACAGCTCCTTATTTGGCTGTGGCTGGATTCGTGTGTTGCTGGCATATTCGTGAACCTGTGGACAGTGCCCACGTGGCTGCTTGGGGTTGGCAGCCCAGCCCTACTTAGGTGCTGGGAGAGGCTTGCCCCAGCGAGAGAGACACAATGTAACTAATCAAAGGTCTGATTAAACTGTAATGAGAAGGATCCCGGTGTCGCGTCTTCCTTGCTGGTCGAGGTGGGCGTGACAATCTTCCCAGTGGGCAGCCCTCCTGAGAACTCCAGCAGACTCCATAGGCACAACTAGAGTAGCTGGAAGAACAGCCCGCATCAGTCAGAAAAAACAGGAGGATGCACTGGATCTAGGCACCCAAACCCCAACGAACCTCAGCTGAGATAAAACTACTGGACCTGAAGACTTGCCAGTTACCAGAACTTTTGGCCATTCGGGCCAGAAGACAAAAAAGAAAACAGATAAGAAAGGAACAAAACACCTATCCAACAAAGACATCACAAGACTCAGCAATCATACCTATAATTATCCCAAACCCAGATGCATAAATGCCAGTATAAGAATACATTCAACAATAGAGAAGGCAATATTGTACCACTAAAACCTGGTCATCGTACAACATCAAGACCTAAACATTCCAGTGCAGCTGAAGCACAAGAAAACAACCTTAAAAATAATTTTATGAGGATAATAGAGGCCCTTAGAGGAAATGAAAAAAAATTCCCTTAAAGAAATTGAAAAAAAAATACAAACAAAAATTTGTAAGAAAACAATAAATCCCTTAAAGGTAGCCAAGAAGAAAACAATCAAACATGTAAAGGAAACAGTTTAAGCCTTGAAAATTGTAATAGAGCAATAAAGAAAACACAAACCAAGGGAATACTGGAAATGGATAATCTTGGTAAGTGAACAGAAACTACAGATACAAACATCACCAACAGAATACAAGAGAATATAGAGAGAATTTCAGGTGCTGAACATATTATAGAGGAAATAGATTCATTGATCAAATAGACTGACCAAAACAAAATCTCCTTGCAACATAATACCCAAAGCACTAGACATGCAGAATAAAGAAAGAATATTAAAAGCTGCAACAGAAAAGGTCCAAGTAACAAATAAAGGCAGACCTATGAGAAATACACCCAATTTCTCAATGGGGACTCTAAAAGCCAGAGGTTCTGGTCAGATGTTCTGCAAACACCAAGATACCACAGATGGCAGCCCAGACTACTATACCCAGCAAAACTTTGAATCATGATAGACAGAGAAAACAAGATATTTCATGACAAAACCAGATTTAAACAACACCTATCCACAAATCCAGCCCTATAAAAAGTACTAGAAGGAATACTCCAACTGAAGAAAGTTAGTTGCACCCATGAAAACATGACCAATAGATAATCTCATATCAGCAAAACACAAAGAAGGGAAACATACACACACAACAACAACAACAGCAACAAAATAATGGGAATTAACAATCATTGGTCACTAATATCCCCTAATATCAACAAACAATTCACCAACAAAAACATAGGCTAACAGAATGGATGTGAAAACAGGATCTATCCTTCTGTTGTATACAGAAAACACACATCATCATCAAAGATAGATATTACCTCAAAGTAAAGAGTTAGAAAAATTTTTTCCAAATAAATATACCCAAGAATCAAGCTGTCATACTGATCCTAGCATTTAAAAAACATAGACTTCCAACAAAAATTAATTAAAAGAGATGAGGAAGGACATGGCATATCCATTAAAGGACAAGTTCACCAAAATGATGTCTCAATTGTGAATATCTATGCCCGATGCAAGGGCACCCACATTTATGAAAGAAACATTACTAAATTTAAATCATAATAGAACTTCACATATTAATAGTGGGAGAGTTATACCCCACTCTCACTAATGGACAGGTCATCCAGAAAGAAACTAAACAGAAATAATGGAACTAACAGACATTATGACTCAAATGGACTTAACAGACATCTACAGAATATCTCACCCAAGTGCAAAAGAATATACCTCTGTCTCAGCACCTCATGGAACCTTCTCAAAAATTGACCACATACTCAGTCACAAAGCAAATCTCAAAAGACACAAAAACAATTTGAATAACCCTCTGTATCTTCTGTATCTTATCGGATCACCTTGGATTAAAGTTAGAGTTCAACAACACAAACTACAAAAAGACTACAAACATGAAAATCTGAACAACTCTTAACGGAATTATCACTGAGTCAAGGAAGAAGTAAAGAAAGAAATTGAAGATGTTCGGTAACTCAGTGAAAATGAATTCACAATATACCCAAACTTGTGCTAAGAGGAAAGTTCATAGCACTAAGTGCCTATATAAATAATTTGGAGAAATCTCATACTAGAGACTTAACAGCACACCTGACAGTTCTAGAACAAAAAAAAGCAAACTCATTCACAAGTAATAGACGGCCAGAAATAATCACACTCTGGGCTGAAATCAATAAAATAAAAACCAAGAGAACAATACAAAGAATCAATGAAACAAAGAGTTGGTTCTTTGAGAAAATCAACAAGGTAAACAAACCCTTACCCAATCAAGATAAAAGGCAGAGAGAAAATATCCAAATTAACCAAAAACAG
>NW_023412438.1:0-13502 GCF_903995425.1 Onychomys torridus
TGTAATTTTGGTTGTATGTGTTGTGGGTGGGGGGGCATTAAGGAGGGAGAAGAGAGAATAGTTAATGAATATGAGTGAGAGAGCAAAGGAGAGCCTGGATTGGAATAAACTTTGGCCATAAAATAATAGTGGCATGTGTAATCTAGGTAAATTACATAAGTCTCCTAGAAGACTCCTCAGAACTGGGCCACATCTATACAGAGACAAAGGAAGCTGATGAATCCAATTTCTATCTGCTTGTGGGATGCCACTTATTTATGTTGGTGATCATGCCTAGAGCCTTTCAGAGACAGCCCAAGTGAGACTCCTGTCTAATTCCTGCTGGGCTCAGGGGAAGAGAAGTAGACCCATCTCTTAGCCAGAGGATAGCCTGTCCATGTACAGGGACACTGAGAGACTTAATTGACCTTCTTAACCCCAGTCATGAAAGTCTGAAAGGAAAGGAAGTGCTTGCAATTGTTATACTAGCAATGGAGCCTAGGTAATATTTCAGATCTGCACTTGTAAGTAAGATGTATTTATGCTTGTTAGACTGTTCAAACCTTTGAAAAACTAGGAACAGAGAAGTATTTCTTTCCTTGCTGCCTTTATTTTCAAATTTTTATTAATTTACTTTTGAGACAGGGTCTTGCTGGCCTGGAACTTCCTGACTGTCGTAAGCTACATTAGAGTAGCCGTTTACTGAGACTACAGCGGTGAGTCACGGTCTCCAATTTCTTGGAGAAATTGTTTTTTTCTTTTCTTTTCTTTTTTTTTTTTCTGGAGATGAGGATCAAACCCAGGGCCTTGTGCTTGCTAGGCAAGTGCTCTACCACTGAGCTAAATCCCAACCCGGGAAGAAATTGTTTTGCCCGTGGTGATATACACAATAATTTTAGCACTTGGGGCACTGAGGCAGGAGGATTGCTAGTTTGAAATCAGCCAGGGCTACATAGTGAGAAACGGCCTCAGGGGGTGGGGGGGCAGTTTGTTTACTACTAAATACTCCTATCCCATGTTTCCTAAGGTTTGTTTTTCATCTTGGTTTTTAAGGGTTTCTCTGTGTAGACCAGGCTGGCCTCGAACTCAGAGATCCACCAGCTTCTGCCTCCTGAGTGCTGGGATTAAGGTGTGAGAACCACCATCAGCTTTAAGATCATTGTTTTTTATAACCACAGGTCAGTTTTCAAAAGTCAGAAAGTTTAAATAATGCTGTTAACTAACTCACAGTTTTTGCTCAGTTGTATTAGTTTTCCCCTATACTGATGTTTAAAACAATTTGTGTGTGTGTGTGTGTGTGTGTGTGTGTGTGTGTGTGTGTGTGTGTATGTATGCATGTATGCATGCCATAACATAGGTATGGAAGTCAGAAAACAACTTCTGGGAGTTGGTTCTTCTGCCTTGTTGAGGCAGGGTCTCTCATTGTCTTCTGTAACCTGGCTGGCCCCAAGCTTCTAGGTGATTCTCCCATCTCTTTCATCTCTCTGAGGAGTGCTAGGATTACAAATGTGCACCACCACGTTGGACTTCTGTATTTATGGCTTGTAGGGATGGAACTCGGGTGTAAGGCTTGGGCAACAAGTGCTTTTACCCACTGAGCTATTTCAACAGCCTCCATATTGACTTTTTATAACTATTCTTTCTTCTAGGTCTAACCCAAGATTCTATACTGCATTTGTTTTCTCTAATTTGAAATAGTTCTTGAGGGAGTCTTTGCCATACATGGAGATGTGTTTGCAGTTAGTCCCTGGACCCTTGTCTTTCTCAATACTCATTCTGATCTTGACGTTCTCTTGACACATTAGGAAAAAAGGTCCCACTGCTTTGAGAGGAAAGGGCTGGTATTTGAACAGAACTTACCTCTTTAATCCCAGCACTTAGGAGTCTGGAGGCTGAAGCAGGAGGATTGCTATAAGTTTAAGGCTAGCATGGGTACATAGTGAATTTTAGGCTAGGCTGGGCTACAGAGTGATGCCCTGTCTTAAAAACAAAACAAATTTAAAGGAAAAATATGGGGTCAACTAAGAAAACAGAAATTTAGTAGTATATAACAATTTAGCTGATGTGGCAGTACATGTCTGTATTCCCAGCACTGAGAAGGTAGGGGCAAGAGAATCAGGAGTTCAAAGCCATCCTCAGTTTTATAGTGAACCTTAGATCAGCCTGGGCTACTTGAAACTCTGTCACAATAAAAAATACTAACAGAAACAACTTGTATACTATATAGATGTAGTAATTTAAAAATAATTATTCTGAGCAGGGAGGTTGGGGGTTGCATGGTGGCACATGGCTTTAATCCCAGAACTTTGAAGGCAGAGCAGTCAGATCTCTGTGAGTTCGAGGCCAACCTGGTTTACAAAGTGAGTTCCAGAACAGCCAGGGTAACACAGTGAGACTGTTTTTTAAAAATTACGAAACTGCTGGGTGGTTGTGGCACATGCCTTTAATCCCAGCACTCAGGAGGCAGAGGCAGGTGGATCTCTGTGAGTTTGAGGCCAGCCTGGGCTACCAAGTGATGCAGCTGGAGCTACATCATTAGACCATTTTTTTTTTCTTTGAGACAGGGTTTCTCTGTAGCTTTGGAGTCTGTCCTGGAACTTGCTTTGTAGACCAGCCTGGCCTCGAACTCACAGAGATCCACCTGCCTCTGCCTCCCGAGTGCTGGGATTACAGATGTGTGCTACCACCACCCGGCCGAGACCATGTTTTAAAAAAAAAATTATGAAGGGACTGGAAAGATGGCTTAGTTGTTAGAGCACTTGCTGTTCTTGTAGAGGAACCAAGTTTAGTTCCCAGCACTCATACAGCAGCTCACAAACCTGTAACTCCAGTTCCAGGGCATCTCACACCCTCTTCTGGCTTCTTCTGTAACCAACACATAGGGACATGCAGGCTCTCACATATATGCATACAATACATTTCTTTAAATTAATGGTTTATGTGATTAGCATCAATTCAGAAATCAATGATTTTTTTTTTTTTTTAATTTTATGTGTATTAGTGTTTTTGCCATGGGAAGTTTTGGATCCCCTGAAACTGGAGTTACAGACATTTCTGAGTTGCATACATGTGGGTGCTGGAACTTGAACCTGTGTCCTCTGTAAGAGTAGCCAGTGCTCTTAATTGCTGAGCCATTTTCCTGGCTCCCAGAAATCAATGCTTTTCATTTATATTACTAAAGGATTCATACAGACTCCCTCTCACAGTCTTTTTTTAGATTTATTTTACTTTATGGCTATGATTATTTGGCCTTAGCTGACCTGGAACTCACTATGTAGACCGGACTGACTTGAACTGAGAAGCCCACCTACCTCTGCCTCCAGAGTGCTAGAACTCAAGGTGTGCGTCACCACACCCGCTGTGTGAGAAAATTTCAGTCCAGGTTTATATCATATCTTCATATCTTCTCAAACCCTGTTGTTATGGGCACCCTCACCCACCCACCCCCAGCTTTTCCCTGTGCCATGATTCTGTGGAGAATGAAATGCATCTTTTTACTGGTTTCTCTTAGTGGCTTTCCAGAGTTTTATACTGCTGTTCATTCAAAAATGCTTCCAACCCATAAATAACAGTTTAAGTGAAAAATTACTTTTCTTTTCTTTTTTTTTTGGTTTTTCGAGACAGGGTTTCCCTGCGTAGCTTTTCGCCTTTCCTGGAACTCACTTGGTAGCCCAGGCTGGCCTCAAACTCACAGAGATCTGCCTGTCTCTGCCTCCCAAGTGCTGGGATTAAAAGTGTGCCCTGTGAAAAATTACTTTTCAAAAACAAACAATTAGAGTATAATTATTTTACACATTTGAAAGTGTCTGGATAAACAGAGATAGCTGAATTCCTAGCTCTTCTGTATGTAAATGCTTTGTTGCTGACATTTTGCCTTGTTGAAGTATGGGCTCCATAGAAACAAACTTAGAGCGGGAGGAGTCTTTTAATGGACTTTTCAGTTAATTGTGCATATTCTTTGATACTTTGCCACAATTCTGACAAGTAGTGGTTTCTTAAAAGTTACCTGCGGTATGGAATTTGAAAGTATGTCGAGGAACTTTCTATATTCTGTTATATAAAAATTCATTGGTGTGTTTGCACTTTGGCTCTGTAAACTGTGCATGACCTTTTGACCTGTGGCTGACTCAAAGGGGACTCAAGAACTCTTCCCCACCCTTCAGGAACTGCTGTTTTGAATCAGGAAGAGCTCTTAAAAACTGACTGAGGTCCATCTCTCTCCTGGGCTGGAATAAGAAAGGTGGTTGAAACTAAAGGAGAACTGACCTCCCAGAAGTCGTGGAGCTGGTTACCTTCAGAGCTGTGGCTCCTGGAGTCCAGAATTCTCCATCCACTGCCTTTTGTAAATACATGTCTGTGTTTCTGCTGCATGTGGTAGCAGTTCCCTGCGCCCTGCTCCACAGACAGCATTGCCTTCAGACAGTTAGTTGTCTCCCGTGGCCCACTACTGGGAGTCTTAAATGTGCTGATTTACTCTTCTTTCTTTTGTAAGTCCCAGATTGCCAAAAGTCTCGTTCTGTTTCCAAGTAAACGTGCCAGGTGCGTCAGTTCAGCTTTGTGGCTGCTAGATTGTGTCGTAGTGTGCTTTTAAGTGACTGACGTTCACTCAAGGCACTTAAGCTTAGTAGGAGTTTGAAGTACACATTGGGAGTGGTCAGAGCAGTGTCATTATTCTGTATGGGAAGGTTTTGAAGTAACGTTAGTGATCTCTAGTGGGTTTCCAGCAGACTGGACAGATTACATGCACTAAACTCTTCTTGTCCTTGAACTATATGAATTCGTTTACTAGTGGGCTTTGTTACAGGGCACAGGCTGGTCTCAGATTAGCAATTTTTCCGCCTCTTCTGCCTAAGTCCTAGTATTACTGCTGTGCATGTCTAGTAGAAAGATTTTTTTTCACTTAAAGACAGGATCGTGTGTGTGTGTGTGTGTGTGTGTGTGTGTGTGTGTGTGTGTGTGTGTGTGTGTTCTCTCTCTCTCAGCACATAGGCCAAGGGACAACGCTGGGTGTTGTTTCTCAAGTATCATCTACCCTTTTTTGAGACAGTGTCTCTCACTGGAATGAAACTCATTCATTAAGCAGGCTAGGTGAGCTAGAGAGTCCCAGGGATTTATCTGTCTTAGCCTCCCCAGCACTGAGATTACAAGTGTGTACCACCATGCTTAGCTTTGTTGGCTGTTGGTTTGTTTAAAATCAGGGGTTCTGGAAATCAAACTCGGGTCCTTGTGCTTACAAGACAAGCACTCTTCACTGACTGAACTTCTCTCAGTTCCCCGTAATAGTGCCCCTTAAGTAGTTGGTGTGGTTCTAAAGAGCTGGGAATAATGTTCATTATGTCATCTCTAGCAAAAAATTTAGTGGCCTCTGAAAGAATGGGTAAAAGAAAAACTTGACATTCTCTGAGAATTCAGTCATTTTCTATTCTTCCATTTATCTGATGGTCTGGGTACCATTTTTAATTTTAAAAGAGCCACACAAAATAATTGTACATATTTATGGGTAATATGATAATCTGATACATTTATACAATGTTAAGAAGTTAGCTTTTCTCTTTCTTCAAAAATTATCCGTTTTTTTTATTGGGAGCCTTTAAAATCCCCATTTCCATGGTTTAGAAATCAAATCTATGCTGAATTGTGCACTTTACCCTACTAAAGTGTGATACTTGCTATCCATCTTTCCTCTGTGCTCTTCTCCCTTGGCTCTGTTTCAAGTGTCCTGTTTCTTTGCTGTTGTACTATTGTCCTGCTGTTGAGTGAGGATGGTGAGGACAGTGGGAATGGTGGGTCTTGCCATGTAACCTTTGCTGTTCTGAAACTTGCTGCGTAGACCAGGCTGGACTCATTTGCAGTGATCTTCCTGTCTCTGCCAGGATTGCAGGCAGGTGCCACCATGGCTGGCAGTCTCCTATTTGAGACTGTTATGAGTAGGGGGCTGCATTGGTGTCTCATGGCCAATAGCATATGTAGTAGTTGGATATTGCTTCTGTTAGGACCTTGAGGGCTGAGGTTGTGGTGTTTGTTTTGTTGTTTATTATTTAGACAGTCTCTCTATATGTAGTTCAGGCTGTCCTGGAACTCACAGAGGTCCACCTGCCTTTGCTTGAGTGCTGGGTTTAAAGGTCTGGGCTACTGTACCCAGCCTTTTCTTTTTTCTTTTGGCTGAGGTTTTGAAGCAGGTTGTTAACTGAGGGTGTAGAAGCCTATTCCTTGTTACTGTGATTGTTACTCCAGTGTTACAAACCTTATTTCCTAGGAAAAGTACTTAACTAATTAGAAACTTTCTCTAAAGCAAATTGTTATGGCTTATACCTATAATCTTTGGACTTGGGAGGTGAAGATATGAGGATCTGGAGTTAGAGGATAGCTTTGGCTACAATGCCATTTGAAGGCCAGTCTGAGAAAAGCCATTCCCCAGCTGGGCAGTGGTGGCGCACGCCTGTAATCCCAGCACTTGGGAAGCAGAGGCAGGTAGATCTCTGTGAGTTCGAGGCCAGCCTGGTTGGTCTACAGAGCTAGTCCAGGATAGGCTCCAAAGCTACAAAGAAACCCTTTCTCAAAAAACCGAAAAAAAAAGAAAAAAGAAAAAGAAAAAAGCCATTCCCCACCCCAAACAAAAAAGGAGGAGGAGCCGGGCAGTGGTGGAACACGCCTTTAATCCCAGCACTCAAGAGGCAGAGGCAGGTGGATCTCTGTGAGTTCAAAACCAGCCTGGTCCAGGACAGCCAGGACTACACAGAGAAACCCTGTCTCAAAAAACAAAGCAAAATAAAAGGAGGAGGAGGAGGAAAGAGATACCCTCTATAATTAACAATAAAGTTATGGAGACCAGGAAGGGATGAAGAAGGAGATGGGGGAGAAGAGAGGAATAGATAGTTCTGCTGCATGATATATGTGATATAGCAGACTGACAAGTGAGGCAGGGAATATGGACAGCTGAATACCCACAGTATAAAGGTAGTTCTCATTTACACATCTGTTCTAGAGGTTTACTGTGGGGTCAAGGGGTAAGCCTGTATGGACCCTTCAGTTGAGGTCCACACGGTTAGTATGGCTAATGGAACTGAGAAGAGAAGTGTGGTTTCAGAAGGCGAGGACACTTTGCAAAGCGTTTTGAAAGATGTGGTTGGAACTAGGCCAAGAGGCAGAGAAGAGCTTAAAAGCAGACATGGCCCCTGAGACCTGCACAGAGGCTTCCTACAAGCTTGAGCAGAGCGACGGTCTATTAAACAGCGAGCTGCTCACCAGGTCCAGATCTCGACTCAGGTGATTGGAGAGTGGATTGTCTGGTGGAATTCTGTGGCCGTACCCTGCCCCAGTCCACACCCCCACCCCTCATTCTCTAAGTACACCCAGTCCCCTTGGCTCAGGGCTTGGCCTCCGATGCTCACTCTGCCTGAAGTACACTCTTGCAGGTGGCTGCATGGCTTCGCTGCGTCCTTTCAATCTCTGCCTATTGAGAGCCCCCGTGACACCCAGGGTAAAGTAGCAGCTCCTCCTGGCGCACACCAGCCCACACACTCCCTGTATTCTTTTTCCTCCTGCTGTACCTAGAGTAGTGTCTGGGATTAGAAATAAGTATGTGTGTATGTGTAGACATGCAGGGGTAGGCACAGGAGATGGTTTTCAGGAAACTGGAATGAGGAAAAGGAAGGAGCGAACAAGGGAATTCTAAGACATTCCATTTTTATTTTGTGGTGGTTACTTCCTAGTCAAAGCAGCCCTTGAAATGCCTGGACTGGGCAAAGTCAGTAAACATGTGTCAAGGTCGTCTACTCATAGAGAAGATTGAGGTTCAGATTTGGTTAGTTTGCCTTGCTTTGTTCAAAAACTCAGGGGAATTCACCTTCAGTATCTTTTTCTTGGAAAGATTTGCACTAAGTGAAGCCTTGGTGATTCTGATTGATGCCTCTTACTGTCCTCTCAGGACCCCTATAGTGGACCATGAGTCGGTAATGCCCACTGAGGACTTCTGGGAGCCATGTCAGACGAATCCGTCTCAGGGAGCGATCCAGACCTGGACCCGGACGTGGAGCTGGAGGATGCGGAAGAGGAGGAGGAGGAGGAGGAGGTGGCAGTGGAGGAGCATGACAGGGATGACGAGGAAGGCCTGCTGGATGGTAAGTGCTGCTATTGATAACAGAGATTGCTGTATCCTCCTTTTCTGTGGAATTTTTACTGGGAGAATGGTATTTCTAGTTGTATTTTTTTCAGAGCTATTGAGACAGGGTCTTGCACTGTATAGCTGAGGATGGCCTGGAACACACTGTAAGCCAGGGTAACTATGAATTTATTGTAATCTTCTTGCCTCAGCCTTCCAAGTGCTGAGATTGTAGGCATATGCCATTGTACCTAGGTTCTAGTTGGATTTTTTGGACCACCTGAAGTGAGAAGACATTGCAGAGAACCCAGCCACAGAACTTCTGTGCTCATTCTCAGGAAATGGATGGTTGTTCTTCCAAGTAAACCTTGGTTAGTGGTGGAAAGATGAGAACTTAGCCCATCTTTGACAGAAAGGCAGGATTTTAGATGCTGCTAATGAGTGTAGTGTCTATATACACATTGTCTTCCCTCCTAGCTTCATGGAATATTGCTAGGTTCCTTCTCTCTCTCTCTCTCTCTCTCTCTCTCTCTCTCTCTCTCTCTCTCTCTACCCCTTCTCTCCTCCTTCTGTGTCGTGTCTCCCCCCCCCCCCCCTCTTCCTTCCTTTTGTGGCAAGGCCTCTATGAATTTCAGTCTGGCCTTTAACTTGACATCATCCCGCTTCAGCTTTTTGAGGAACTGGATTTATATCTATAAAGCCACTGTACCTGGCTTTACTATGGCATTTTATACATGAGGCTTGAGTACTTGTGGGTTCTGTTATCTGCAGGAGGTCTTGGAACCAATTTCCTAAAGATACCAAGTTTTTACTAAAAATTACATGCGTTTGGTTCATAATTCATGTGCTTCCATTCGTTTGGCTATTTGTCCCTGTGCCTCTCCAATCTCAATTCACGCTCGGTCTCAACAATTCACGCTCTTACAGTCCCTCCTCTTTCTCGACAATTGGACTCCTGGAGCTCTACCTGGGGCCTTGCTGAGGATCTCTGTGTCCACTTCCATCAGTTATTGGATGAGAGTTCCATCATGACTGTTAGGGTGTTTGGCCATCTCATCACCAGACTAGGTCAGATCAGGCTTTCTCTCGACCATTGCCAGCAGTCTACAGAGGTTGTATCATTGTGGATATCTGGGGGCTTATACAGGGACACTTTGCTCAGCCTGGAAGGAGGGGACTGGACCTGCCTGTACTGAATCCACCAGGTTTAAATGAATCCCCAGGGGAGTCTTGGCCCTGGAGAGATGGGAATGGAGGGGAGGGGAGAAGGTGGGGCGTGGGCGGGAGGGGGGAGGACCTGATGTGTAAAATTAAAACACAAATATAATTAAAAATAAATAAATAAATAAAATTACATGCCTTTGAAGATGGTATAGTTATTTACTTAGATGTGGCAAGAATTCTACTGATTTTTTTAAGAATGGTGTAATTTTAATGTTGAGGTTTTTCCTTTTTCCTTTCTCTGTTTTGTTGTGCCAGGGATGGAACCCAGTCTGGTACTCTCTGGGCAGTGCTTTACCACCCAGCCAGTGTTCTAATCCTACCTTTTTCTTTTCTTTTCTTTTTTTTTTTTTTTTGTTTGTTTGCATTAAAAAAAATTATTTTGGGCTAGGCATAGAGATGCATACCTTTAATCTCTCTCTATACTCTAGAGGCAGAGGCCCAAGGCAGGGCAACCTGGTCTCCATAGCAACTTCCAGATCAGCCAGAGCTACATAGTCAGACCCTGTCTGAGACAGACAGATTGACATATATATACATACCTTCTATGGCTACAGTTCCATTCACTTTCATGCAAATAATTTTATTTTAATTTTAGGCTTCATTATGTATACATACCATGTTTTCTATATCCACTTAATAGGCACCTATTGGTGAAATTATTAAGGCCACTCCACGTAGGTAAAAGGGAGGTTTATTTTGTGGGGTACTTACAAATGAGGGGGTAGGTTACAGGGTCTGGCAAGGGTATAGCGCAGTCCGGCGGTGTTCTCTGGAGAACTCTGCTCGGTCTACCTCCAGCGTCCAGAGTCCGGGAACCAAGAGAGTGAGTACTTCCCGATCCTTCGTCTTCCGCTTCCTCCTCTGCCCCGCCTTGTGGGCGTGACCATTACCAAAGCCTCAGTGGGGGTTGGAACTTCCAGGCCAATGCTGGGATGGCTACCCACTACATCTCCCCCTTTTGTCTAAATAAGAAAGTTCTAACCTAATACAAGACTATATACAAAGAGATGGTTGTCAAATATTGTCCAGGAGTAATGAGGGATAATGACCTAGATAAGTTGGAATTACGATAAGTACAAACAATATCAAGCAAAAAACACATAGTAAAATCCAGGGAAGTCTAGGGCATGGGTAGGTGGCGTGTTACAAAGATCATTCCAAAAGGTGTCCTATCCTAAAGAACCTGAGTCTAATACATAATATATCCTATCTAAGATATTATATATGTATATATACTAAGTTGTAACTATAACTGCTAATCTCCAACCTCATCAAAGACCTGAGAAGGAATATAATAATATCTGAGAAATGGGAGAAGGACGCAAGCAACTTTCGGGAGTCTTGCAAGAGTAGACAGAGACAGCTAGCAGCCTGGACAGTCACCTAACGTTTCTCAGTATCGTTGGTGCATTCAAATTGGCTACAGGCCTAGAGTATCTGGCAGACCATTTTCAGAAGCAGGAATTCTGAAAGACCATCTTACCCTGTCTTGGCAAAGTATAGTGGTCGCTTTCCTTGTGTCCCGCTTGTCCAGAAAGGACAGCATTTGTACTGTCAGCAGTTGAGGCGAGGGCAGTTCTTTGCCCAGTAGGCCATTTTGTGCCAAGAAGACAAAGACAAATTTCCAAATGGAAATGTCTTAGAAGCCCAACATTCTCTCGGGATCAAATTGGTGCTGCCAGGAGCAATTATGTCTCATGTCAACAGAATTCTAAGTTATTTAAATGCCATGTTCTCTAGGTCCATGAAGTGTTTGAAGATTACCTGTCCATCTGACCTATGTATTTATAAATCTGGATAACCTAACTAACATAATTATAGAGATGACAAGCATAGGTGACAATAACTATGTAAGTCTTATCTACCTAAACAACCTAAGGACTAAGCTTCCTATAAATAAGGCAAACAGTCTGTAAGCAAATGTACAGTAAAAGGACAATGACTTTAAATTGTGACAATACACAAAATAACTTTAACAGAGGTAGGAATGTATAGTGCAATATGCAATATGATAATAATCCTAAATATATATCAGTATACAGAATATCTTAAACAGAAGTAGAACATACATACAGTATGACAGATATAAATTCACATTTGTATCAATATACAAATATTTCACATAAGAGTAAAAATATGTGTACAATATAACAAACATAGTTCTGTATTTGTATCAATATACAAATTATCTTAAATAGGAATGTAAAAATTTTATAATTTTATCAACATATAAGAATTCATAACAGTGCAAAGGCTGCTATATTACTAAATTTGTTTACTAATGTATATGACAGTCTACCATAATATCTTATACCTATCCATTCCATTTCTTCTTTTCCCATTTTTTTTAAGACATATTTTCTTTCCTTAAGGAGAGTACTGAGTTTAACAGTTTCTTCCACCCCCAACCCTAGAACCATTATCCATAACCCTGAGAAATATGAACCTTAGGGAGAAGGGGCGTCGTTTTCTTAGAATTGCTTCCTGCTGTTTAGGGAGCGATGGTATCTCTGTTGGGTATTGTGAGAAAGCTCAGATAGTTAAATCTCAGTTAGACTAACTGTAGATTCTGCAGCAACTCTCAGAGTAATGGGTAAGACTGTCTGAAATTTTGGCAAGAAGTGTAGTATGATGATGATTACCATGGCATCATTCTGGATTGGGTAGAGTTGTTGTTGTTGGGCCCCATCTTCCTTCTGGAGACTTCAGAGATTGCTATTGGAAGAAACTTATTTTTTATCAGAATGGAAGGTTTGGATTTAAAGATGTCATGACATGTAAGAAAGGATTCCAAGAAAGCAAGAGTAAGCATGGAGAGAATTAGAAGCTTGAAGATAATGGTCCCTTATAATTGGTTTCCTTCTGTCTCACACCAGAGGGCTCTGCTGATATGGGACTGAAGAATCTCTCAACCTTTTCTTTTATCAATATGCTTGGGTTTAGAGAAGGAGTGAGCCAGTTCCATCTCCAAAGCCAGCTTGGTTTATGATTAAATTGGAACCACAACTATTCTAGATTGATAGAGATATAGATGTTTAGACAGTGATATCTTACCCTGTGTAGATTGGTACCAATAGATTCTTTCTTTCTGCTGTAAACATCCGGATATCCAAGGCCTTATGATTTCTGGAAGATGGGTATTTCCATTATCCTGGAAAGACAAAAACAGAACCCTACCCCAACCTTTGATTGTTAATTTTTTCTTACAACCTGAAGAGATGTCATATTGGTGGATGATCTTTTATTTCTCCTCATCAAGGGGTTTCTCCTGTTTGAATCGAATTTTATTAATTTTGTTGGTATCCATAGCTTTTCTTCTCCTGTGGAAACAAAAGCAAAACCCCTTCCCCAACGTAGGACATATCCAGGTTTCCATTCTGAGGTCAACACATCTTTGAAATAAACTGGTTGGTTTAGCTCAGGAGTTTTGTCTGTCGTCCAATGTCTCTCCGCAGCTGTTGTTCCTTTCTCATCAGCATTGAGAAAATTCAAGGTTAATAAAGCACTATGCAATCTATTTCTAGGAGTCATTGTTACCTGTTGCTGTTTATTTAGCATATCCTTTAAAGTTCGATTGGATCTTTCTATGACTGCTTGGCCTGTGGGATTGTGTGGTATACCTGTAACATGCTTTATATTGTAATAAGCAAAGAACTGTCTCATTTTATTGGAGACATATGCTGGGGCATTGTCTGTCTTAATTTGTACAGGTATTCCCATGATGGCCATAACTTCTAATAGGTGTGTAATCACAGAATCAGCCTTTTCAGAACTCATAGGAGTTGCCCACTGAAATCCTGAATAGGTGTCAATGGTATGGTGTACATACTTTAATCTTCCAAATTCTGCAAAATGAAACACATCCATCTGCCAAATTTCATTTCTTTGTATACCCTTTGGATTGCTTCCTGCAGGTAATGGAGTTTGGTTATAGAAGGAACAAGTAGGACATTTTTTCACAATATCCTTAGCTTGTTGCCAAGTAATGGAGAAATCCTTCTTCAAACCTTTGCTATTTACATGGTGTTTCTTATGAAATTCTGAGGCTTCTAGCACATTACCTATTAGTAACTGATCAATCTCATCATTACCTTGTGCTAGAGGTCCTGGCAGACCTGTATGGGATCTGATATGTGTTATATATATAGATGTTCCCTTTTTCTGATGATTTCCTGCAATTGTATGAATAATGAAGTTA
>NW_023412439.1:0-16265 GCF_903995425.1 Onychomys torridus
GAGAGATTAGTACCCAAGAAACACAAATTGCAAGCAAGCAATTACCAAAAAAATTGTGAGAATAGACAGAGATAGCCGGCAACCTGGACAGTCACCTAAAAGTTGGTAGCACCACTGTAGCTTCCATTCTGACTACAGTCCTAGGATATATGACAGATGATCTTTAAAAGCAAGAATTTTGGAAAACCACCTTACCTTGTCTTGGCAAGGTTTAGTAGTCTCTTTTCCTTGTGTCTCATTCATCCAGAAAGGACAGTTTGCATACTGTCAGCAGTTGAGGCAAGGGCATTTTGTGCCAAGGAGAAGACAAACTTACAGAAGAAGTGTCTTAGATCCCCAACATCTCTCAGGAGTAGATCAGTGCTGCCAGGAGTTATTGTGTCTCTCATCAACAGAATTATAAATTATCAAAATAATTAAATGCCATAGTCTCTAGATCTTAAAAATGTTTGAAAACTACCTGTCCATCTGACCTGAGTTCCTGTAAATCTGGAAAACTTACCTAACTTAACTATAGATATGACAATTTGGATGCCATGATTTGGGTGTAATTATAGTGAGAGCAGCACATGTGTCCACAAAGCCTTCTAGAATAATGTGATTAATTCATACTCTAAGATTTGGTCTTTGTTCATTTATGGAGGTATTCCAAAACATTTGTTTTATCATCTTTTTTTGAGTTTCTGATCCATCTATCATGGCTGTTCTATCATCCAGTGCATTATTGTTCTTTAAAATAGGCATTGGATTATTTTACTGTCCTGCAGATGAATTTCCTCCACAATTACTGGAAATGACAGGACCTCATTAAATCTGGGGGCCTGTCAGAGGCCCTGTAAGGTGCTTTCCAATGGTAAAGTGTTACCATGTGTATCTCTTGTTGATCTGCATTAATTGGTCCACTGTCGGCGTTTGCCACATCTTTTACATAATCCAAGAGGTTGAGGTCTCCTCTTTGGGTTATTTCTATAAGAAGCATTGCTTCTAGGAGCACCCTGAGAGTAATTTCTTCTCATGACCAGGTATACCACAGTTAAAATACTTGGATGCCTTCTTCCACATATGTTTTCACCCTCCCATGCCCAGTCAATCCATAATACTTATTCTATTTCTTCACCTCCATTGAAATCCACATGCTCTCCATCATGTCTTCTATACCTCATCTCGCTGAGTCTACAGTCTGCAGCTGTGTTATCATGTATTTAGCAAATAAAATCCACATATAAATGAGTACAGACCATATTTATATTTTGGGTGTCCATTATCTTGCCTAGAGTAATTTTTTCTAGTTCATTCCATTTGCCTCCCAATTTCCTGATGCCATTTTTTAAACTGCTGAGTAATACTTCATTGTAGAAATGTACCATATATTTTCTTTATCAATTTTTTCCATTGAGAGACATGTATGTTGTTTATATTTTCTGGCAAATAAAAATAGAGCAGCAATGAACATGGTTGAGGAAATGTCCTTTTGCTAGGATGAAGCATCCTTCAGGTATATGCCTAAGAGTTGCATATCTGGATCTTGAGGTAGAATTATTCTCAACTTCATGAATAATAACTACACTGATTTCCATATTGGCTGTATAAGTGTCCACTCCCATCCAAAATGGAGGAGTGTTCCACTTATTTTGCATCCTCATGATGGTTAACTATCAGTTGTGTTACTGATCTTCAACATTCTGACAGATGTAAACTGTAACCTCAGTGAAGTTTTGATTTCCATTTTCCTGATGAGTAAGCATATTGAACATTTCTTTAAAACATCTGGGACAATTGATATTCCTCTTTGGAGATTTCACCATAGGGGAATGTGGCTGGCTAAGGAAACTCACCCTGACCCTGGATCTCAGAACTAGGAAAATATGGATCAGATCAGGGCAGAAAGAAACACAATTTGGCTCAGTCAGATCAGAGCCATCTCTGACCCTGGCCAACTGACTTGTAAAACCAACCAATCACAGAGCAGGACAGTAGAACCCTGGGCCCCAAGTCAACCCCTGGTTGACTCTGCCCCCAAGACATCCTGTGTAAACAGCCCTGCCTGGTCAGTTAGGAAAAAAGGCTGTTCTTTCCACTCCGGTGGAAGAAGCTACTCTTCTGGACTCTTCCTTCCCAAGTAAATATCTTTCTCAAAAAAAGTTTTGGATATGAAGGTCCTCATTCACTGGCATAGACAAAATCCTTGCTGAGATATCCCCCAATGGACAAAACAAGGGATATAGCTATATTTTTTTCTAGACCTTCCTGGCCCATAGTCAGGACAAATCTCTCTCACCTGCCAGTCTCATAGCCTCTCAGACCCAACCAAGTAAACACACAGAGACTTAAATTGCTTATAAACTGTATGGCCACAGCAGGTTTCTTGTTATTTAATTCTTATATCTTAAATTAACCCATTTCTATTAATCTATAAGTTGCAATGTGACTCACAGCTTACCGGTATCTTAATATGTTGTTTCTCATCATAGCAGCTGGCAGCATCTCTCTGCCTCAGCCTCCTACTTACCAGAATTCACCTCTCCTTGTCCTGCCTATACTTCCTGCCTGGCTACTGATCAATCAGTGTTTTATTTATTAACCAATCAGAGCAACACATTTAAAATACAGAACATCCCACAGCAAAGGGAAACTGAAAGAGTAGAGCAAGAAGGAGCTGAGATCTTCTCAGTGGACACAGCAAGAGAGAGTTGTTAAGTAACACAGAACTGAAAAGTGACACATTTCCCAGATCCAGAGAAGATTGCTACATTTCTGAAGAGTATTCCCCCTTTGCAGAGTGAAGCAAAAAGAGAAACATGTTAGGCTAGAGAAGCAGATCTCTGCCAGGAAGCTCCTTTAAGTGGGGACTGAGAAAAGCTCAGCTGTAGCATTTCTCCAGGAGAGGAGCAGGATTGCTATAACCTGTGGGTAGACCATCCCCCATCACATCAAGTATACCCGGACATTACCATAAAGTCAGGATACCCTTCCCTGCTGAAGCAATTCCAGGCTTTACTTTCCTGAGAAGTCAGAAAATTGTTCCTTCCAGGGTTAGGCTGCTTCTTTGCAGTTCCAAGCATCGGAGATGTGCCAAACTCCAGGTTTCTGGGACACATTCAGGGCAGAGCTATTGTTCTGAACAGAATCAGGTCTCCAGGATACCTCATCCTCCAGGGATGAACTGTCTCCTTGCAATTTAACCATCAGAGGTCTCCTAAGCAGCTCATAGTGGAGCCTGACTTACCATGTAGTCAGGACACATCTCCCTAGAGTTGTAAAACTCACATTTCAGTGCTAAAACCCCGGGGCCAAACCCAGAATTGTTGCAACCAATTTATCTGCATTTCTGGTGCCAAAACCCAGGAAAGAATCCCTTGGTGACTGTGTTCTCCCCTTATGGTCTGAGCCACACTAGAACACTGTCCCTTAGCTCCTGTCATTCTCTATTGACCAAACTTCCAGCTGGCTGTTCACACAGCATTCCATCCAACAGTGGCAATTAGGTGAGTTCCCCTTTTGGTCAGTGCAAACATTTCTCTGGGTCTGAGGAAGTGACCAGTGAGTGTCTGACACCCCTTTAATACTCTTGCAAGTGGAGGCACTCCCAGCCATGATCTTTAAAACTGTTTAAGACCTTAAATGAAAACAGAAACATTAAAGAAAACAGAAACTGAGGTTATTACACAAATGAAAAATGTAGGACTAAAAACAGGAAGTACGGAGCCAAGTTTCACCAATAAAATAGAGAAATAGAAGAAGGAATATCAGTCAAACAAAATGACACCAGCAGTTCTGAGGGATATTCAAACAGTGGGAATGTCTGAAACCCAAGCAGTTTTATGAGCATAAAAATTAGTAAAATGGCTCAGAGACTGTTCCTGTAATAATTTGACTAAGAGTGTGGTACCTATTTGCCCATAATGAAAAAGAGTTGATGAGCATTGGAAAATAAACAAATGATTTAAGAAGAAAAGGAGCCTCAGGGAGTATAATGCAGGTAATTCCAGAGTTCAAACTTTTTATTCCTGTGGATGAGGCCTTCACCCTAGAGCTGAGTTTTCACTCACCCTCTCTTCTATAGAAGCCCTTGTACCAGGCACCTGAGTGTCTCCATTGGCTTAGTTAGGCTTTGCTGGACCCCTGCTGAGTTGAGTGACAACCCTCTGAACAGCTTGGTCCCTGTTCAGTCCTCCCTGAGTCAGGGGACCCTGTGACTACAGGCTGAAGTGACTATTTCCCTCACCTCTCATCCATAAGAACTCTGCACTCCATACCCTCCCATAACACCTTGGGATGCCTCCTAGAATATCTCATGCCTTTATTCCTGGTACCTAATTTGAAAGGCTCTGAATTTATTCACTTGTGCAATAAAGTTTAGCTTAATTATCCTTTAGATAATGAATCTAAATGGCTGCATAATGGCACACTAGATACCAATATTATACAGGATCTTTACAACTATTGTGAGTGATTGGAGAAATGGAAAGAGACCCTATATGTAAAAGGCTTCTCTTACCTTCACTCTAAGACTTCCTTCTGTGCTCTCTGTTCTCCTATCCAGCTCTTTCTAGCTATGAAGTCATAACAGGAAGAAACAATTTCTTTTGATCGAGCTAATGAGCCTCCCCCCTATAAACCAAAGCCAAAGCCCACAGCTTCCTCTGTTCCAGTACCTTCAGTTTTCCTTTCTCTCTCCTCAGAAACAGGTAATGTTTCCTTCTCTTTATCTGAGCTCTCCAAAAAAAAAAAAAAAGGTTAGGGTCCTATACTGCCAATTCTTCCACTTTTATTAAAGAATTACAGTACTTTATCCAATCCCATGACCTTACCTTTTACAATACTTACATGACCCTTACCAGCAATCTCCTTCTATAAGAGCATAGGAATGTCTGGGATCAGGCTAGGGTCCATGCAGATGAACTCCATCAAACAGATAACACCTACGCAGTGGGGATTAGGGGAGTCCCAGACCAGAAGCCTGAATGGGATTACAATAATCCAAGAGACATCCTACTTAGGAATAGATTTGTAACTTGTCTCCTAGCTGGTCTCCAAAGGGTGGCACTTAAGGCAGTAAAGTATAAAAAAAAAGGCAAAAGGGTCATCTAGGAAAAAACTGAAACCCATCTAAATTCCTCAATGACTTTACAAAGGCCCTCTCACAGTGAAACAACCTGGATCCTGAGACCCAAGATAGAAAACACCTCCTTATGAAGCCAACCTTTTGGTCACCCATTACTGTCCTTTCTCCTCACCATCTGTCACACATTTTAACATATAAGGGCCTTCAAACATTACCCTCCATCAAGTTCTCTCTTTTCAGGTGGCATTGGTAGAGAACACAGCACTGACTTTTCAACCATGTCCACCTCTTAACATCTCAAACCTTCTCTCCCAACCAGTCCTGGAATACTCCGCATCACACTCATGCATTAAGATGTAGAAGAACTACTACCTTATCTGACACATATGAAGGAAAGAGCACTACTTCAGGCCACTTACACATAGTATACAGATAGCAGTGCCTTCATATATGAAGGAGTATGTGGAGTAGGATATGCAATGGTTTCAGATACCATAGTAGTCAAAATGCAAGCTTTTTCCAGCCCATACCACAAATCAGCATGCTGAATTGATAGTTTTAACTCATGCTTGGCAATTAGCAAAGAGACAATCCCCAAAACTATATACAGACCACCAGCCTGCCTCTAGTCTCACAATAATGAGACCTCATGAACCTGTGAAGGTTCATGTCCCACTCCATCAGGTCGTGTTCTACCTCTTCTCCTTCTTCCCATGCACTCATATTGCTATTAAATTCTACATTTGGAGATTTAAGGTTGAGGAGACATCTACCCAGCTGTTCAACCAGACCACTCATGCGGTAGGGTCTAGAGACTTCTGGAAACATAATGCATATGCAAGAAAAGACTCTGCCTGTTATGGAGAATATTTTACATTCTGATTAAGGACCCATGGCATCCCAACTGAAAAATGGGAGTCATTGCAAAACTTTAATATAGCATCTATCAAATCTGCCCACCAGATATACTCAAATTATAGAGGGCACAAATTCCACTCTCTCAAACCCTAGGAATGGAAAGAGTGAAGTGGTCCGAGATCCACAAAGGGTCTTACATCCTTAATGTTACTCCTGTTTTTGATCCCACCTCCTTGTCACACCATCTCTTGTTTCAGATCCTACCTACCACATATCAGCTGGTGAATGATGCTGAGGCTGACCATTTTGGAGAATGCTTGTTATGTGTCCCTCCATAGTAAAATACTCATCCATTTGTGGCCTCATCTATTGTCCTATTGGATTCTCTCACCTTACCATTTATTAATTGTGCCAAGCCAAATGTCACTACTAACCCTTATCTCTCCACATTCTTCTTTTTGACACTATAGACTGCTTTAACTCCTTAGAAATACTCTCTGTGGTACTCTGGATTCTGCAGGATAAAATAGTACCATTACCCTTGGTACTAACACCAAGCCCCTATGTCCAAACATTCACAATGCCTCTATTCTCTGTGGTACTCAGGTTTATCACTGCTTACCTGCTAGATGATCTGGGACATATGCCCTGGTATTTCTGTTTTGAAAATTATGGGTGGTACCTGGTGACGAACTCTTGCCAATTAGCATTACCAAGTTCATAGCAGCAAGGCATGACAAACAGGTCATCCAAATATTCTTCCTAGCAGCTCTGGGCATAACTGCAGGTATAGCCATTGGCACAGCAGGACTGATTACTCCTCTAGTTATTTACTATCAGCTTTTCTCACAATTCATGCAGGATTTTCAGCAGGTAGCTCAGACCATCCTTACTCTTTAGGAACAAATAGAATCACTGGCTACTGTAGTAATACCAAATCCAAGAGGATTAGACTTACTCACAGCATAAAGAAGGGGTCTTTGTCTCTTTTTTGGGGAAGAAAGTTGCTTTTATGTCAATCAATCAGGAATAGTGAAAAATAAGATCCAATAACTCCAGATGGTTCTCCTAACTCAGAAACAGCTTGATGACCCCAGACAGTAAAGCACAAATAGTCATATATGGAAATGGATGCTACTTTTCTTATCCCCTATTTCATTCCTTTTCCTAGACCCTACTAATTGCACACTGCCTCATAAACTTCTTGGTTAGATTTCTTCAACAACAGATCCAAAATATTTCTGACTAAACTCTGAACCAGTTAATATTACAAAATTACCAGCCTCTATCTACAAAGCCAGACATCTGCTAAACCTGGTTACATCCTGAGAAGGAAGATCAAGATTGTACCAACAACCTTGACATCCTAATTCAGAAGAAGGCAATCTAGCGATAACTTTGCCCATTTTCCAACCTCCAACTGCTTCTTACTCCTTACAATCCCCAGCTGTTTATTACCACTTCCAACCCCCAGCTGCTTATTACTAAACAAAACAGGGGGAGATGTAGACTAAAGGGAAGGTGGCTAAGCAAACCAAGCCTAACTGTGAGCCCAGAACTAGGGAAAGATGGCTCAGATCAGGGCAGAAAAAAACACAGTTTGGCTCAGTTCAGATCAGTGCCATCTCTGCCCTTGGCCAACTGACTTGTGAAACCAAGTGATCACAGTAGAACCCTGGGTCCCAAGTCAACCTCTGGTTGACTCCACCCCTAAGACTTCCTTTGTAAACAACCCTGACTGGTCAATTAGAAAAAAAATGGCTATTCTCTCCACTCTGGTAGAGGCAGCTACTCTCCTGGACTTCTTCTTCCCAAATAAATATCTTTTTCAAAACAGTTTTGGGTGTGAAGATCTTCATTCACTAGTGTAGAGAAGATTTTTGCTGAGATGGCCTTCAGTGGACAAAACAAGGGAGAGCTGAAAGAGCAGAGCAAGGAGTAGCTGAACAGAAGATCTTTACTGAGTTGTCTCTCAGTGGACAGAGCAAGAGATAGCTGAAAAGTAACACTTTTCTCTGCAGCTGGAGGAGATTGCTACATTTCTCAGGGGTTTCCCCTTTTGTAGTGTGAAGAAAAAGAAGCAACATTTTAGGCTAAAAATGCAGAGCTCTGCTAGGGAGCCCCTTAAGTGGGTGGAGAGCAAAACTCAGCTGTAGCAGCTCTCCAGGAGAGGAGCAGGATTGCTATATCCTGCAGGGAGTACATTCACCTTTACACCAGGTATTCCATGACTTTCCCTGAATAGTCATGATACCCTTCCCTGATGAAGCAGTTCCAGGCATGACTTTCTCATGTTTTGTTCCCCATGTGACATTGAGTATTATTTTTTCAAAATCTATAAAAAATTATGTTGGAATATGATGGGGATTGCATTGAATTTATATATGTAATTTGGTAAGATTGACATTTTTACTATGTTAATTCTACCAATCCTGAGCATGTGATATCTTCCATCTTCTGATATTTCCCTCTCTATCTTTCTTCAAATACTTGAAGATTTTCTCATGTAGGACTTTCATTTGCTTGGATAGAGTTACACAAATATGTTTTTTTTAATTTTTGTGGCTATTGTGAATGAGGTTGTTTTTTTTTTCTGATTGCTTTTTCAGCCTATTGATAATTGATATATAACAGGACATGTGATGTTTTTGAGTTAATTTGTATTCATGTACAACACTGAAGCTGATTATCAGCTGTAGCAATTCCCTGATAGAATTTTAGGGTAACTTATATATTCTATAATAACATAAGCAAATATCAATAGTTTGTCTTCTTCCTTTCTTATTTTTATTCACTTGATCTTTTTAAATTCCTAGTAACAGGATGAGCTTGGGAAGAGCAGCAAACATCTACAATGGGTTGAAGGTCATGATCTATCATGTAATTTTTGATATGCTCAATATGGTCAAGACACTTTGTATACACGAATGAAAATTTAATTAATAAAATCTGTTAAACTTTAATCCTTCCTTAATTATCCTTTAACAATTGGAGTATAAAGTGCCAGCCTGTAGCTATTTGGTTCATGGACTTTTTTTTCTTCATATTTCTCCAGAATGACAATCCCCAAACAAAGGAAGAGCAGACTGAATGTCTAGCACTATGTTCTAGTTCATGGATAGCATTCAGGGATCACAAGAGCCCCTTATGTATTTTCACATAGAGAAAACTCTTATATCAGAATGATCTATTTAGATGATTTCTGGAAAAGCTTTCATCGTTAAAGATCACTTTTCCATACCCTGACATGAATAAATATAGAAATAATACACAAATGTAGAGGGGCATAGAAAAAGGTTTGCTTCAATGGCTTTGAACATTTCATATTCATAACATCCTCCATGACGTTCTTGTCTCATTTTTAGAATACCAACAGAGAAATTTGATTTTTTTCTGGCATTGATTTTTGCTACTGCAGAGATCAACATGAACCCTTATCTTTTACCCAACATGTCTTTGCTATTTTCCATCCTTGTTGGCATGTGTTCCGATACATTGAATATAATCAATCTAAAACATTCACCACAAGCAAATTTTTCAACTATTCCTAATTATGAGTGTGGAGTGTCTACATGTGATGTATCACTTATAGGACCATCATGGAGTACATCTATAAAAATGACAACCATTATCACATCTCCAAAGGTGAGATAGAGTCATAAAAAGTAGAGATAACAGCTTGTCTATGCCAATTCCAAGTTTCTACAGAGAATGAATGAGCAGCATGAGTTGGTGTGTGCTGATGTATATATTCTAAATGATTAAGAAATCACTTTTTGGTGTGTCACTGACATTTCTTTGTATTACAAGAATAGATGAACTGGTGGGGGGCAGAAATGCAAAACTTTTGTTGAACATTCAGACTTGTAATAAATACTCTAGAATCCAATAGAATTAAAACACAACATTGACAGGTTAATCTAGCTGTCCTCTGTAGGAGTTCTGGAAGGTGAGTAACACAACTCATATCTATGAATGAACTTCCTGCTTATCATAATCCTCACATTGCTTTCTTTGTTCTTCATCCTTCAGATATTCTTTGGACCATTTCATCCTATCCTGAGTGATAATGTCCTATTTCCCTGTGTCTACCAAATAGCACACAAGGATACATGTTTGCCCAAGGCCATGGTCTCTTTGATGCTTTATTTTGCATGGACCTGGGTAGGGCTGGTTGTCTCAGATGATGACCAAGGGATTCAGTTTCTCTCAGACTTAAGAGAAGAGATGCAAAGAAATGGAGTCTGCTTAGCTTTTGTGAATGTGATCACAGATAACATTCAATTATACACAGCAAGGGCTGGAATATATGACAAACAAATAATGGCATCATCAGCAAAGGCTGTTATTATTTATGGGGAAATGAACTCTACCCTAGAAGTCAGCTTCAGAAGGTGGGGATATTTAGGTGTACAGAAAATCTGGGTCACCACCTCACAATGGGATGTCACCACAAGTAAGAAAGATTTCAGCCTTGACCCCTTCCAAGGGACTGTCACTTTTGCACACCACCATGGTAAGGTTTCCAAATTTAGGAATTTTATGCAAATAGTGAACATTTCCAAATATCCAGTAGACATTTCTCAGATGAGAACAAAGTGGAATTATTATAACTGTTCAGTCTCTGAGACCAACTTTAGTTCAATGAATTATTATTCATTCAACACTACATTAGAGTGGTTATCAAAACACAAATTTGACATGGCCATGAGTGAAAGAGGTTACAATTTATACAATGCTGTGTACGCTGTTGCCCACACCTACCATGAAATTGTTTATCAACTAGTAGATTCTCAGCCTATAGCTGTACTCAGAGGAATATTCCGTGACTGTCATCAGGTAAATTATCTTATTTTCCAACATGCTTAAATCATTAATTTTTAAATAGCCCCACAAATGTTCATATGTATTGTCAGGGACGGTTCTCTCAATACAAAGATTTATATTTCTCAAAACTCGCTAATAAATATTTTATTTTGATAAATGGTCTTCATAAGATTAACATTCAATAGATGACAAGTTTTTGTATGTAAAGCATTTATTTTTGTGAGAATGTCACTCAAAATTTTAACAAATGAGTTCAATATTGGAAATAGTCACTGAAAATTTTATCATAAAATTGTTAAGTGACAACTAGAAAAGAATATCTTTCTAGATACACAAAATATGTGCTGATAAATGTCATAAATAATTATTTATATGAAGTACCAATTAGGTATGTAGACAAATAATAAGGACTGCTTGTTGTTAATACATTTACCTTTATCTCTTATACCTATATTATGTTGTCATGATAAGTATTCTATCAGTTTCTTTCAAAATCTTCCAGTTTTCTCACTGCTTAAATTTACAACTTTTAACTTTTTAAAATTAATTTATGCTACACACACATACACAAATTAACCCTCACACACTTAAGTAAAATCATCCCTTTGGACAGTTTTCATGCAAGTAACAAATTTCTTCTAGTTCCACCATGAAAAATGCACATGAAGTATAAAAAATGTAATTCCACGTGTGATATCTTATATTTAACTATATGGGATATCTTTAATACAGTTGTCTTTTCTGGAACACATTGAAACTTATGGGTCATTCACATTGTCACTTTGACTTACTGGATAAGCACAGGTAATCATTTAGTGATGTATCTCACTTAGATGGCTTCTTTGCTGAAGAACAGGGTATTTATGAACCCTATTGGAGAGCTGGTGGACTTGAATCTGAGAGGAAAACTGTGTGCAGACTATGACATATACAACATTTGGAATTTCCCACAAGGCTTTGGATTAAAGGTGAAACTAGGAGGTTACTCCTCCTATTTCCCACAGAGCCAACAACTGCACATTTCTGAAGACTTGGAGCAGACCATTGGAGCAACACTTGTGAGTACACCATCATTTTCATTCCTTGCAGTACATTGGTGCTATAAAAATGTGTGGGATTAGAGTGATGGCTTGGTGGTTAACAACAGTCATTGCTCCTGAGACAGGCCCAAGCTCAGTTCACACAGCTCTGTGTTGGATGGTTCACATCTACCAATAAATCCAGGTCATGGGGATACAATCCTTTGGGCATCCAGGAATACCTAGGGTTGTATTTAAATTCATCTCCTACCACAGAAACAGATATACAAAATTAAAAAAAATAGATTTTTAAAATTTTGTAACTAGATAGAACCCATGAAATTTTGTGATTCTGTGTGAACATCTTTATAGTTTAATCAAGGAGAGCATGTAATTGTTTCCAGAAACATGTTTCTAGATCCCAAACTTTTATTTTAACTTAAAATTTTAAGCCTGTGAGAAATTCCTATCAGATGACTAGTTTTCTTCATTCCATGACTTTATATAATTCCACCCTGTCTTCTCCCCACCTAAGTCCTTATCCTTGATTTTGAGTTTTAAACCCTTCAGAAGCAATGCATTTCTAATAACCATGCCTTTTGGATCATTACAATCAGGGAAAACACAAGTTCTATTCTCTACAATCAAACTTAATACATACAATGTGACTAAATGTAATAAATATTTTAGGGCCTTCAACTTTATTGCAGGTTTATAGAAAATGCTCAGATACCTGAATATACTATGTAATGCATGGTAACAGAACAATATTTGTAACGTGTGTCTGTTATTTTATTTCTTTCAGCTTCCGACTTCTACATGCTGTGTGACATGCACTCCTGGATTCAGGAAATTTCATCAGGAACACACAGCAGACTGCTTCTTGACTGTGCCTGATGCCCAGAAAATGATGTTTCCAATGAGACGGGTATGTGTTTGTCTGCAGAAGACATTGCTGAAACGGTATGTGTTCTCTTTTCAAAACTAGAAAGATCCTGGATGGAAACTGAAGACATAAAATATGTGATTATAACTGAATGATTTCTCTGATATCAGCCATAATATGAACTCTTGACAGAAATTGAACTGTCCTCCTTAAATGACACATCTTGCTCACACAATGAAGGTTACACATTTTATATTTTCAAAAAAAATGTTTTTTTTCATTTAAGAAAAAAAATTCATTCATATTACACACCAATTAGAGATCCCCCTTTTTCCCCCTCCAGCCTCCCCACCAACTTAACTCCATTCCCCACAACAAGAAGGGAAGGCCTCCACTCAGCTAGGGTTTTCTCTGCTCCTCAGTGTTCCTGGGAAAATACAGTGAGACAGGAAGTAGATGGCAACTTCCTGTTAGTAAATAAAAAACGGGAGGAAACATTCAGCAACTGAATTTTGGTAAAGGTGACTTAACATAGTATGTCCCGTCAGCTTAGGAAAATAAGGGGAGTTAACTGGACACACATTTTGAGGAAGGTGGACATTGTTCCCCCAATTCCAGAGATCATTTCTTCCAGTGGCTCTCAACCTTCCTAATGCTGTGACCCTTTAGCACAGTTCCTCATGTTGTGAGGACTCCAACCATAAAATTATTTTCATTGTTACTTTGTAACTGTAACTTTGCCACAGTTATGAGTTGTTATATAAATATCTGTGCTTTCTAATGGTCTTAAGTGACCTCTGTGAATGGGTCCTTTGACACCAAAGGTGTCACAACCCCAGGTTGAGAAATGCTATTTTAGTCAAAGCCAAGAGCCCAGTTTCTGAGATTACAATGGGTCTTCCTGAGATGCTGTGTTCAAGGATGCCCTGTCCCATTTCCACTGAGGCAGAGGTACTCAGAACCTCTGTGCTTATTCTTGCTGCCCAGCGTGAAGTTTCTGAACCATTATCATTGATGCAAACACTTTTCACTGTTCAACTCAAAACCATTACATCAACAGTGTTTTTGTACCATCTAGCCAAGAAGCGATATGAAAACTAGTCTAAAAACAGTGTCTTCTATTACATCATGCCAAAAGCTTCCCAGACCCTTCTTCATTGATTGGCTGGCTTCAGCTTTAAAGTCACAATTAGATTTTCTTCTGTTGATTTCCATTGCTCACACAAAGAGAGATTTGAATATACTTAGGGAAACTGACAAATTTAAATCTGAAAAGTCAAGGCCAGCTGTCTTCCTTGCAAGAGATGCAGAATGTATTCCCAGTACTGGGCAGCTGTGTCTGTTTTCAGTCTCTGATAGTAAATAGTTGCTTCCCTTTCAGATGAAAATACACCATCATAGTTGCTTCCAATGGGGTGTAACCTGATGGTGACATCAGAGGCTACACTGTCTCCTCACTGTTGTCTCCAGGAAGTTTACCCAGCTGCAGCATCCCATAGCTCCCATGGCTCCAGTTCAGAGATTCAGTTCATTATCATCATGGTGGGACATGCCACTGTGCAGGCAGACATGGTGCCAGAGAAGTAACTGAGAGTCCTACATTTTTCAGCCAACTGGAAGTGATCTCTTTTTTGTTTTTTCTAATTGGAAAACTTTCTTCTGTAGCTCAGGCTTTCCTCACACAATGTAATTGAGAATTGCTTTGATTCTTTATTCCTGACTGTGCTGTTGAGGACTGGGAAGACAGTCCTGCCACTCCTATTTTGAGTCTTGACTGCTCAGTGAGAAGGAAAACTAGACCAGTGAAGGAGTTTCTTCCAAACCTTCTGGCATTTTTGGGGGAACTTACAAGTGAAGAGGGACCTGTGCAATAATTGAGTTCACAGACCAACTTTAATCAGGTTTAGACACATTAAAGAAAAAGATGAGCAAAACGTTGGTGAAATCTCTCATGCTGTGAAAGTAGATGACATTAGTAAAGAATACTGAAGTAATCAATGTTAGATAATCAATAACTGTCCTGACTGCCCAAGACAAAGCTATCAAGAATCTAGACAAAGAACAAAAAACCAAATTACTATAGTTAACTCCAGTTGAACCAAAATGGAAAATCTGAATACAATGGTGTGATCCTGACTAACCAGACTGTTATTTTCCAGGTTTAAGATGCTCAACCTGAGAGAAAAGCTATGAGTAGCCCTTTGTACTCTAATACAAATCTCTGGTCTCTGGAGCACATGGCTATAAAGCCTGTTTTAATTTAACATAATTTTGGGGATATCATTTCATCATCTTCACCATCTATTTTCTGCCTCTAAGCACAAATGTGTCAGGCATTCTATGCTGGTCCTTTCCTGCTCAGTGAGAATGCAAAAGGAACTGGGCAATGAAAGTTTTAGTTCATTTTATGGTTTTTAATGTGAAGGGGCATTGCAGAGGTGCATGTGTAAGATTAGGAATTCATTGTCTACATATTACAACCAGTGGTGTTCACAGTGCAGAAAGGGAGAGTTGGGAAGGAGCTTAAAATTTTTCACTTTTCGCCAGGTGGTGGTGGCACAGGCCTTTAATCCCAGCACATGGGAGGCAGAGGCATCAGATCTCTGGGGGTTCAAGGCCAACCTGGTCTTCAGAGCAACATCCAGGAAAGGCACAAAGCTACACAAAGAAACCCTGTCTCAAAAAACAAAAACAAAAACAATAACAACAAAAAATTCCACTTTTCTCTATAGTTTGGGTTGCCAATGTGCAATCAATTACTCAATTATCAGTGATTGATAAATGTACTGAATGATCATTTCTTAGACTCCACTGACTAGGTCCCTTGTCCAGGAGATTGACATAGCCCCCCTGAAATTTTTGTTCTGTACACAGGACAAAGATCCTTTTCTCCTGAACAAGGTCCCTTATAACAGGCCTTCATTACTACTTTTAAATTTCCTCCTTCCTAAGGCATGTAGAATCACTCATCATCAGAGAACAGAGATCCCAAAACACTTTTGGCATCTTTGTTTTTTGTCACAGATTAAATCCTCAGAATCCTAGTGACACTTCAGGCTATTACTTAAGAAAGCAAATTCTTACATTTCTTTGGGGTTTCGTTTTACCCTAAATTGTCTAGTTGATTTTTACCTCCAGTTCTTATCAGACCTCCCTCTGAAGTTTTAAGCCTAACTGCCTTTATTGGATAGGGCAGTGACTGATATGTTTTCTTCCGAAAGAATTGATTATCAGGTGGAAAGTAATGGGATAACCTTCCAGAGGGCCACTTGTCAAGACCAGACTCTCAATAATAGACAGAAAAGTAATTCCTTTACTGGTGTCCCAGAAGCGCCACTAAAATGCTAGTCAAGAGGCCATTACAGGGTCACAATCTACATTGAGTCCTGGTGTGCCATGAAGGTATCATAATTATACAACAACTGCATTTCCAGCCTTTTTGAAAAGGAGTTTTGCAACAAATGTTTCCTATACTGATAGGGGTGGATTTGAACCCTCTCTGTAGCCTCACAGGGCATTGCCCTTTTTACCCTCCTGACTAATTACCCCAAATTCTCAGATTACAGACCTGCAACACCACAGAGTTCTAAAATTACCAGTTTGAGTCATG
>NW_023412440.1:0-19970 GCF_903995425.1 Onychomys torridus
CTCCAGAAGTCTAATAAAAAAGATTCACAAATTCAGAGAGTATGCTAAAATGTGGGGACCATGTTATCTGGTAGAACTGACAAAATCTGGTATTTTAGAGCTAATGAAACTCCTAACAACTGCAGAGGAAGATTATCACCCTCCAACTCTGTTTTCCTATTGGATGAAGTCCACCTAGGCAGAGGGCCACCTGCTGTCCTCCAAGTTACAGATTCAAATATTAGTCACACCTAAAAGAGTTTCTTCTTGTATTTTGTTAGTTTTTTGTGTTTTGAGACAGGGTTTCTGTGTAGCCCTGGCTGTCCTAAAACTTACTCTGGAGACTAGACTGTGTCTCTCCCCTCCCAACTCACAGAATTGGGGCAGCCCTCTGTCTTTGAGTCCTGGGATTAAAGGCATGTGCCACCAAGCCTGTCCTTAAAAGATTCTTTTACTGCAACATCTAGGCTACTGTTTGACCAAACAACTGGGCATTGCAGCCCAAAAGACACAGGAAATCACCCATCACAGCTGCAGTGGTTCCGATCTATGCTCTGTACTTTGGGACAGAAGGAATTCAAGTTTGAGGCCGGGGTGTTTAGAATGCAGATTTTCAAAACCAAACACTGACTTCAGTATAGCTCCGGAGTCAGTATCTCGGTACATACATAGACTTTTCTTTAAAACTGTTTTCTCTTGGACTGGTGGGCGAGATGGCTCAGCAGTTGCAGCTGCTTGTCACCAAGCCTGACTACCTCAGTTTCATTCACAGAGTACACATGCCTGAAAGTTATTGTGGCCTGCACATGTGTACTTTATCTTGCATGCACCTGCACAAGTGGGTAAGCAAGTGAATATACATAGAACAATGTTTTTTTTTCGAAGACAGGGTTTCTCTGTAGCTTTGGAGCCTGTCCTGGACTAGCTCTGTAGACCAGGCTGGCCTTGAACTCACAGAGATCCACCTGCCTCTGCCTCTCAAGTGCTGGGTTTACAGGTGTGTGCTACCACCGCCCGGCACAGAACAATTTTTTAAAGAAATTGTAACTGTTCCCTTGAAGAGTTTGAACAGATATAGAAAAGGATGATCTAGGGTTTGCTAATGAATTTGCTTATGAGACAGTGAATCACACAAAGTAGAATTTAGCTAAGCCAGCACCGCCTCCACAAATACTCCACAGGTAAGTGAGGCTAACCAGGCAGGTTAGAGGTAAGATTGAAGATGCTAGGATGTAAATGTTTATTCACCAGAATTGACCAGCCTTTTGGCTCTAGTCACACAACAAAGGACATTTCCTCTAACAGGCTGCTCAAGGTGGGTAGAGGAGGGTCACAACCACCAAGTCCTGGTCTACCTTAAAAGTCCTCTGTGCTCTTATCAATAAAAACATAATCCTTGCCAGGTAGGAAAGATGACCCTATGTAGCATCTATTGAAAAGAACACTGATGTGCTTAAGAAAGAATTCTGGCAATTATCTTTGCTGTGTCAATCTCCCATCTGCCCTAGTGGCCAGACAGGAAGTCTCCTGTCTCCGTTTAAATTCTTCAAAGTTTAACCTGGAGCCAAGATCTGAAGCAGACTTAATTGAAAGCACATGTTAAATGCACAACCCTAAAGGATACATAAGCCAGTGGACACAGACTCCACCAGCTCTGAGTGGACCAAGAGGTGAGTCTTTGTTCTCCTAGCCAATCACCCCATCCTCTATGTTTTAGGTCCAGAGGCACAACCAGTGCCCCATCCCCCCACCCACTGGAGTCCCAGTCGCAGGCCACCAGGTAGGCCTCCCACAGGCAGTCTGGACTACCACCATCCCCCACCAGACCCTGTAAACTACAAGCCCCACCCTACCCCAAACCCCACCCGACCCTGTAAACTACAAGCCCACCCCACCCCATCCCCCACCAGACCCTGTAAACTACAAGCCCCACCCCACCACCATCCCCCACCAGACCCTGTAAACTACAAGCCCACCCCACCCCAAACCCCACCAGACCCTGTAAACTACAAGCCCACCCCACCCCAAACCCCACCCATCCTCCAAGATCACTGCTGCTCCCTGAGACACAGACTCTGCCAGCTAAGAGAGGATCAAGAGCTCCAAGTGAACCAAGAGCTTCCATTGGAACTTGAGTACCCACTGGACCTAAAGAGGCTCACTTGGACACAAATACCATTTGCACTGAATGGAGAAAGAGATAGGTAGATGCCAGTGCAAAAATACATTCAACAACATAAAAATCAATATGGCATCACCAGAACCTAGTGTTTCTACATTAGCAAACCTCAAAATCCCAACGCAGAAGAAATCAACCTTAAAAATGACTTTAAGAAGATGATAGAGGTCTTTAAAGGGAAAAATTCCTTAAAGAAATCGAGGAAAAGACAAACAAAAAAATGGGAGAAATCAAGAAATCCCTTAAAGAAAGCCAAGAAAACCCAGAAAAAGCAATCAAACATGTGAAGAAAACAGTTCAAGACTTGAACTGAAATAGAGGCAATAAAGACACAAACTGAGGGAATGCTGGAAATGGAAAACTTCAGTAAATGAACAGTGTGATGGCATTCATGCTGAGCTGTACGTGGCCTGGCTCCAGAGAGCAGCACCTAGCCCTAATCCATCTTTTGGTTAGCAGAAACCTTTTGTTACCTTGTTGCCTTCTACGTGAATCCTGTCTTAGAGTATCCCAAGGATACAAAAGCCTTTGCAAAACTTGGTTCAGGAAACCCAGGAAACGGAGGTACCTGACAAATCAGAAATTTGCACTTGGCATTGTATTGTTGGAAGCTCCTTTCAGGTTGTTTTGAGCATATGGAAATTAATTGGCTGAACTATAATGGAGAGAAATAAAACCGCCCTAGGTGAAGGGAAAGTGCTTCAGTCCTTTGAGGCTGGACACCCCCTGCAGCCATGAAAGGCTCAATTCATTCTTGAGATGCCTCTGAGTCTTCTTTCCACAGACCTGTGTGAACCCACACACCTATGTAGCAGCATTCAGTAACAGAACAGGAACTACAGCTGCAAGCATAACCAACAGAATGCAAGAGATGGGTCAGAGAATCTCTGGCATTGAATATATGATAGAGGAAACGGATTTATCAGTCAAAGAAAACATTAAAGCCAACAAAATCATAACACAAAACATCCAGGAAGTCTGAGACACCATGAAAAGATGAAACCTAAGAATGATAGGGATGGAAGGAGAAGAATACCAGCTCAAAGGCACAGAGAATATATTCAACAAAATCATAGAAGAAAACTTTTACAACCTAAGGAAGGAAATGCCTATGAAGCTACAAGAAGCTTACAGAACACCAAATAGACTGGATCCCCTAAAATGTCCCCTCCAAATAATAAACCACTAAACATACAGAATAAAGAAAAAATATTAAGAGCTGCCAAGGAAAAAGGCCAAGTAACATATAAAGGTAGACCCATGAGAATAACATTTGCCTTCTCAGTGGAGACTGAAAGCCAGAAGGTCCTGGATAGATATTGTGCAGATACTAGGAGACCAGGCCATTATACCCAGCAAAACTCTCAATCACCATAGACAGAGTAAATAAAATATTCCACAACAAAACCAGATTTAAACAATATCTATCCACAAGTCCAGCCCTACAGAAAGCACTAGAAGGAAAAATCCAACCTAAGAAAGTTAGATACACCCATGAAAACACAGGCAATAGATAATCCCACACCAACAAATATCAAAGAAAGGAAACATACACCACTACACCAAAAACATAACAGGAATTAACAATCACTGGTCATTAAAATTCCTTATATCAATGGACTCAATTCACTTGTAAAAAGAAAAAGGCTAACAGAATGGATACAAAAACAGGATCTATCCTTCTGCTGCATACAAGAAACACACCTCAACTTCAAAGACAGACACTGCCTTGAGTAAAAGGATGGGAACAGACTTTCCAATCAAATGGACTCAAGAAGCAAGCTAGTATAGCTATCCTAATAGCTAACAAAATAGACTTCAAGCTAAAAATCAAAAGAGACCAGGAAGGGCATTACATATTCATCATAGGAAAAATTCATCTAGATGAAGTCTCAATTCTGAACATTAATGCCCCAAATACAAAGGCACCCACGTATGCAAAAGAAACATTACTAAAGCTTAAATTGCACATCAAAAAGTAGAGGGAGACTTCAACACCCCACTCTCACCAATGGAAAGGTCTGTCAGACAGAAATGTAACAGAAATAAGGAAACTAAAAAATGACTGAAAAGGACTTAATAGATATCTACAGAACATTCTGCCCTAACACCTTCTTCTCAGCATCCCATGGAACCTTCTCTAAAATTGACCACATACTTGTTCACAAAGCAAATCTCAACAGATTTTTAAAAAATGGAATAACTTCCTGTATATTATTGGACCACCATGCATTAAAGTTAGATTTCAACAACAAACATGACAGAAAGCCTACAATCTCATGGAAACTGAATAATGCTCAACTGAATCACCAATAATTCAAGGAAGAAATAAAATTAAAGATTTCCTAGAATTCAATGAAAATGAATGTCTACATACCCAAACATATGTGACACTATGATAGCAGTGCTAAGAGGAAAATTCATAGCACTAAATGCCCACATAAGGAAGTTGGAGAAATCTCACACTGGTGACTTGGCACACCTGAAAACTCTAGAACAAAAAAAAGCACACTCACCCAGGAGGTATAGATGCCAGGAAATAATTTGAGAGCTGAAATCAATAAAATAGAAACAAAGAACAGTACAAAGAATCAATGAAACAAAGGGTTGGTTTTTTAAGACAATCAACAAGATAGACAAGGTCTTATCCAAACTAACCAAAAGGCACAGAGAGAGAACATCCAAATTAACAAAATTAGAAATGAAAAGAAAGACATAATAGACAATGAGGAAATCCAGTGAATCATCAGGTCATATTTCAAAAACCTGTACTACACAAGATTGGATAATCTAAAACAAATGAACAATTTTCTGGATAGGTACCACATACAAAAGTTAAATCAAGCTGTTTAAATAGACCAATAACCCCTAAGAAAAATAGAAACAGTCATTAAAAATCTCCCAACCAAAAAAAGCCCAGAACCAGATGGTTTCAGCACAGACTTCAAGAGTTTAAAAAAAAAAAAAAAAAAGCTAATACCAATACTCTCCAAATGGTCCCACACAATAGAAACAGAAGGAATACTACCAAACTCCTTTAATGAGGCTGGAGTTATACAGATAAACAAACCACACAAAGCTTCAACAAAGAGAATTACAGACCAATCTCCCTCATGAACATTAATGCAAAATACTCAATAAAATATTGGCAAACTGAATCCAAGAACACATCAAAAAATTATCCACCATGACCAAGTAGGCTTCATCCCAGAGATGCAAGGATGGTTCAAAATACAAAAATCTGTCAAGTATAATACACCATATAAACTAACTGAAAAAAACCCATATGATCTCTTAGATGCAGAAAAAGCCTTTGACAAAATCTAACACCCCAACAACAACCAAACGAAACTAGTGGGAATTCATGAACTGTAGACCAGTAGCTGTGGAGCCTCTCTGGGACTGGACTAGGCCTTCTGTAGCCGTGAGACAGTTGTTTAGCTTGAAGTGTTTAGGGGCCCCCAGCAGTGGGATCAGGATCCATCCCTGCTGCATTGGCGGGCTTTTTGGAGCCTGGTGGGACACATTACATGGTCTTGGTTCTGAGAGAGGGGCTTGGATCTGCCTCAGCTGTATGTACCAAGCTCTGTTGACTCCCCAGAGGAGTCCTTGCCTTGGAGGAGGTGGGAATGTGGAGTAGGTTGAGGTGGCGGAGGGGGGGGGGATACTGGCAAGAGGGAGGAGGGAGGAGCGGGGGGGGGGGGGGGGGGGGGGGGGGGGGAGCCCCCTGTGGTTGGTGCGCAAAATGAACAGAAAATTTCTAAAAAAATAAAATTGATTTAAAAAAAAAGTTGCTGCATTTTAAACCACAGCTGTCTGAATTGGCACCTGCAACTCTGCCTCTAGCAACAGTGGCTAGGCCACAAAGGCTGTTGCCACAGGGAAATCTGTCCCCTAAGGCTTCAACTCTCCTAAACCAACAAAGGGATCTTAACTAAACCCCTCCCCTTCTACAGAACTCAAGACTCAAAGCTTAAGGTGGAATTCTGTTCTTGAGAGCCTGAGCAGCAAGTAGCTCACCTCCCCTCCTTGCTGGCTTCCTCCAAAGCAGTCCTGGAGCTTGTGCTTCTTCACCGGCCCTCCTTATACACCCTTTCTCACCGGCCCCTCCTACCACTTCCCGTCAGCCACTTGCTGATGCAGCCTCCTGATCGCAGGTGAATTTTATTTAATCAAACACATCTTTGCATCATTAAACAAATGTTCCAGAGCATGAACCAAAGCAACACACCTTGAAATAATATTCCATAACAGGGTGTTGGCCAAAAGCCAGATGAGCACTATTAAAAAGCTTTTCCATCATTACTCTATAAGTGTGCAGCGTTATTTCTGCAACACATATGGAGGTCTTCAGTGAGATGTCCTTCTACAGCAGTCCCTTGTGTGGCTAGAAAGGCTGCTCAAAGGGCAGGAGGAATCCTGCAAGAGGCAATGTGCCCCCTGACCATTTCCAGCACTGCCTCTGCAGGGCTCTCCAGACTCTCCAGTCAGAGATTAGGAAAATTCACCAGGAAACCTGCAGGACAGGGCAAGATTTCAAGACTGGCCCACCCTGTGGGGTAGAAGAGGAAGCCCTAAGGAAGCTTACTAGTAAAAGTGAGAGTCAGGTTTCCCATAAAGACAACCAGGCCATGGGACTAGGATTAATTCCTGGTGCATGAACTGGCTTTGTGGAGCCCATTCCCTGTGGAGGGATAGCCTGCTCAGCCTTGATGCAGTAAGGAGGGCCTTGAGCCTGCCTCAACTTGATATTTTGCCAGACTTTGTTGACTCCCCAGGAGGCCTTACCCTCTCTGAGGAGTGGATGGGTGGGGTGGAGGAAGTTAGGGGTGAGCAGGAGGAGGGGAGGGAGGTGCAACTGTGGTTGGTGTGTAAAATGAAAAAATAAATAAGATTAAAAAATAAAGGAAACAACAGAGGGAGCCAAAGGTGATACACTCATATAATCCCAGCACTCAGCACTCTGGAGGCAGAGGAAGGTGGATCTCTGTGAGTTCAAGGCCAGCCTGGTCTACAGAGTTCCAGGCCAGGCTCCAAGGCTACAACAGAGAAACCCTGTCTCGGAAAACCAAAAATAAGTAAGTAAGTAAGTAAATAAATAAATAATAAAAATAAAATAAAAATCAAAAAATCAAAAAAAAATAAAAAAGAAAAAGAAAAGGAGGGAGGGAGGGGAGGAGGGAGGGAGGGGAGAAGGGAGGGGAGGAGGGAGGGAGGGGAGGAGGGAGGGAGGGGAGGAGGGAGGGAGGGGAGAAGGGAAGGGAGGAGGGAGGGGAGGAGGGAGGGAGGGGAGGAAGGAGGGTCTGTTGTAACCTCAGAATGAATGTGTGAGAGAAGATGCAGCCTGCTCATCTGCCAGAACTCTCTGGTACGATGCAGAGACCTCCTAGTGGGGGGTAGGAAGAACTTTCTTTGAGAAAATTAGCTGCATGTTCAGCTGGACTGAGCCAGATAAACTAATTGTAAACTCACTTGCACCCCTGAAGCCTGCATCATCTGTGCCCCCAGATGGGAGCCTCCGGTTTCTCTGCTTCTCTCTTTGTCTGTCTGTTCCCCCGCCCCTCTTCCCGCCTGCCCCCACTCCCGCCCAGACAGAGTCCATTTAATACTTGGGGCTCCTTCCATAAGCAGGAAGGAGTTTTGAATTTTGTTCAGTACAAGAAAATGGCTCTGGTACCTCTAAACGGAAAAGACCACTGCTCTAGCAGGGTACGACTGGGTCTTATACTCTCCATTGAGCCGTGCCTGGGCTAACGTGGCTGCTGGAGCCTCTTGAGCAGTAGTTATAGGTGCAGTAGGAGGCCCCCTCCCCTTCTTTAACCCTAACCAGAAACCCAGGCATCCTCGCCAGCTAGGGAGACCAGGGGCCCCACCTCAGAGAGGCCACAGGGTGCCACACCTAGTTTTTCTGGACAAGAGAGCCCCTTAGCTGTGCGTCCCTAGAGGGAGCCTGGAGCCATGCTGTGCCGAGTCCAATTGCTTGCTCTTTCCACTGAGTCTGTCTGTTCTTGGGACTCCTTTGCTTTACGCCTGTGGAAGAAGTCACTGTGTGCGTCAGAACAGCTAAGAGGTAAAGTTTTTCCAAGAGCTATATTTCCAGTATATCTCATGGTAAAAAGATGCCTATAATAAAAACAGCTAATGGGAAACATACATGGGGAGGCTAAAAGAGACCCACTGTCTTAAATCTCAGTAGTAACTCCAGCAGCGTAGATTTAACAGGGCTTCCTCAGCTAAATTGTGTTAGATGTTGTAAACATGAATTTAAAGCTCCACATGCTATAATAAGTCAGGTTCTTCCAGCATCCCTCAGTCCCTACCTGATACAGGGCATGGCTGGCTACCCCACGCTCTACTCTGAACTCTCCAGTCCAGGGGCTGGGCTGCCCTTCCCCCTGTATAATCCAGACATGGGCTACTCTTTCTCTCCAGTACCTTTGGCCTCCTGCTGCACCTGTTCCCTCTCTCCTTTCTCCCTTCCCCTCTCCCTCTCCTTCCCCCACACAACTCTGTTCATATCCACTCTACACCCCCCTCAGATAGCCTTGTCTCTGACTATGCTCTCCCACATATCTACAATAAACTTTCTCCTCCACCATACCTAGAAGTAGTCATGTCCATTCCTTTCCTTTTTATTTATTTTTTAATTAGTTGAAATAGAAACTTACAGAGCCTAATGGTTTAACAGTATGCTCACAGGTGGTATTAATTTATTGTATTACCCTACGTGTGTAATTTGGATTTGACCTTCCTTCATTAAGGTGATGTTGCCTGTGTTCTAACTGAACAGCTGCCCTCTTCAGAACTCTAGCTGTGACTGCTTAAAATAATTATAGCTTCACATGTCAGATGTTAATATTCCGTCAAGGAGAAGAGTCAAGGTCATTGTACCCTAACCTGAGTGAGGCGCTCCTCCCAGCCAGCTGTATTCAATCAGGCCCTAATTTCATGAGGCCTCAAGGTTTCTGGAAATAGGGTTCAAAGACTTTGAAAAACAACATGGAGGAGGGGCGCAACACCCCATTTAGAGAAAACTTCTTACAGAAAATCACAAATTTGTTATGGTTATGTCTCACGATATTTGATTTTTCGCTCGTTTGTTCTTGAGACAGGGATTTTCTATGTAGCTCTGGCTGTCCTGGAACTCTCTGTAGACCAGGCTAGCCTTGAACTCAAGAGATCAACTTGCCTCAGTCTCCCAAGTTCTGGGGTTAAAGGTGTGAGCCACCTTGCCCAGCTTGGTATTCACATCTTTTAAATTGTCCAGTCAAGGTGATTTACAGGTAAAGCTCTAGGTAGCTGGATGTTTCCCGGACTTAAAAAATGGTTTGCAAGAACTACAATTACAGATGTTTGGCTCTCTCAGTACTCTGTCCCCAACTTGCTTTTACTTGTTTACACAGAATGTTCTCTCATTCAAGGTTATTGCTATCTCTGAAGTTCTGGATGAGACTGAACTTTCTCAGGATCAGTGAGATTGTCAAAAAAAGTTAAGATATTAATTTGAAGTTATATCTCTAATGAGGGCTAAATTCTTTTAGGTAATAATTAATTAGAAAAATAAAGACAGGAACAAAACCATAAAAGCTTGAAGCCAAGCCACAGAGGTGTGAACATGTCAAACAGGGCTATGGACTTCAAGGTTAAAATGATCGAATGTTTCTGTGCATATCATGGTCTATCCATATTGACAAAAGCTGACTTAAAGATGTGTATCTTGTCACTTGTGTCTTTGCCAACTTTGCTAAGGTTTAACTACCTGGAGAAACTGAGTCATACAGAGCTATGCTAAGAATTAATTGTATACTTTCTGTTCTTCTGTCTCCTGATAACAACCAACCTTCCTGTTCTCTGCTATAATTATACTCTTGTGATAAATAGAGCTACTGAATATAAAAGCTCTGTTAAATTGACTTAGTTTTTTTTTTAAACTACACTATCCAGAATAAAGATGTTCACATTTTCTCCGTAGACTGTATTTATTGTATAAAGTGGATTTTGGTACTAAAAGAGCTTCACTTAGGAAAAAATGTAATTTTTAAGGCTCAGAAATTTTAACAGGGATAAATTACCGTAGTTTATAAAGTTGAGAGTCGCTAACTTATTGTAAACTGTTAAAACAAAGGTAGTTTGGGGCATAAAAATTAGTGATCAGTTACCTTATAAGTGATTAAATGGCTTTAAATTTTGACGAACTTACAGAAGTTGGGTGAGAAAATACATTCGGTATTATTGTTGCAGACCCTTCAACTGCAGTCTTCCAAAAGCTCCAAGACCTCAGGCAAGAGCCCAAGCCTCACCTGCGGAGCTTAGAGCTAGGTGAACCTGCATGCAGGATCTTTGCAGCCCTGCTCTCCCGGCCCTCAGCCCCGACCAGGTGTTACTGCTCTCAAAAATAAATGTAAGGATTCTGGTGAGTTTAGTATGGAAGCAGCAATCAGCCAGGTGGTGTTTGTGCCAAAGAGGCTGGCACAGCCCAGGAACAAGTGTCATTGCAGAGTGATGTGGTCGGAGGGGCTCACAGTGTGACTGAAGTCTGTGTCACCAGCATTTGTGCCGTGGGGTTCAGTAGCCTGAAGCCGTCTGCTCTCCCTGGGTAGTAAAGGTGGACAGACAGCTGGAGTCTGCCACACAGAACATGAATTTCCATACGGGTAAAAGACATTCGGGAAGTTCCGTTGTAGGTCCTTTCGTATTTAGGAACGTACAGCCTAGGGTGCCACTGGAGACTTAGGATCAATGATTCTCAAACATCCCAATGCTTCCATCCTTTAATACACTTCTCAAGCTGTGGTGACCCTAACCATAATATTGTTTTATTGCTACTTCATAACTTTAATTTTGCTACTATTATGGATAGTAATGTAAATATCTGATACATAGGATATCTGATTTATGCTATCCAAAGGGGATGTGACCCTCCAATAGATATTCTTTACATTAGCTTGGCTTTGGGCATGTCTGTTGGAGATTTCATAGATTGCTGATCAGATGGAAGACTTACCATAAAGTGGGCAGAATCACTTCATTGGCTGGGGCCTGAGCTGTGCAACAATGAAGAAGCTAGAGAGGAGAAGCAAAGGCAAGCAGACAGCGTGGCTGGATTTGTGTCTCTCTGCTCCTGACTGTGGATGTGATGTGACTAGCTGAGTTTCTGCCTTGATGGCCCCCAAATGGACTACTACCTGGGTCTGTGGGCTAAGGCAATTCTTGCACTGCTAAGTTGCTGTGCCTGAAAACTTGATGGGATGAAGATGCTAAGAAACCACTCTGTGACACAGGTTTGCACAAGTCAGTGAGATGTGAAATGAATTCAGGACATGCTCAACAGCAGCTGTTGGAGGTTGTTTTTACTCTTTATTTTTTTGGGGGGAGCCTGCCACCAAGCTCCCAAATAAATCAAACACAGAGGCTCATTCTTAATTATAAATATGCAGCCTTACCTTGGCTCATTTCTAGTCAGCTTTTTTTTTTTTTTTTTTTTTAACTTAAATTAACCAGTCTACGTTTTGCCTCTGGGTCTTTCCTTCTTCTTCTGTATATCTTTCACTCTTACTCCTTGGCTGCTCTTTGGCTGGGTGGCTGTCCCAGCATCCTCCTCTCCATTTCCTCATCTGACCCGAACTAGAGTCAAGAGAGAAGAGGGACCACTGATAGGATATCCCTTCTGATCCCGCTAATGTTTTTCTCCTATTTATAATCTCTGCCTGCCAGCCCTGCCTACCCCTTCTCCTGCCTTGCTATTTAGCTCTTTATTAGACCAATCAGGTGTTTTAGATGGGTAAAGTAACGCAGCTTCATGGGGGTAAACAAATGCAACATAAAACAAAATACCACATCTTTGCATCATCAAAGCAAATGTTTCAAAGCATTAGCAAATGTAACACATCTTAAAATAATATTCCACAACAAACTGTATCTGTCCCACAATAGGAGATCCTACTTCCCCCTGACCTCAACCTGGGTTCCCCTGTCACAGTTTTGCAAAGCTGCACAGACACCCATTGATTCCAACACCATCTCACTCTGTCAACAAATGGCCCAGCAGAAGGCACAAAGGCCTCTGGGGACCAGTAGGTCCTCCAAGTTCCTGGGAGAATAGAGCAGGCTGGCTGCCACTGCAGGTGCCAGGGAGGCATAGTACCTTGGGGCGCCCTAGGGCTTGGATTCACTGAGGTGGAGGAGCAGGAAGAGGCAGATTAGAAACAGAACCAAGCCAAGGAACACTAGGATAAGCAGCAGCAGCATGCATGAAGTGGGGCTGTGGAGGAGCCAGCGGCAACTCTAGATCTCCCAGCAGGCTGGTGGGGGCCGGACTGGAAGCGCGCGCGGGGGGTGGGGGGGGGGGGGGGGGGGGGTGGAATTAAAGGTGTCTGCAGGTGTCCCTCAAGTCCTCAGTTTCTCTACTTTGTGAATGAAATGGCAGCACTGGCAGCGTGTGCCATAGGGGCAGAACCTGCTGTGGAAGATGTAGCACAGCTCCTTCTGATACTTGGGGTAGCAAGTGAGGCTGCACAGCTGGTGCAATCTCTGTGTAAACTGACACTTCTTCCCTTATTGGCATGTGCTGAATCTTTGAATGGTCTCCACAGCTTAGTCTTGTAGTGCTTGGAGCTGATCTGGGAGCCCTGGTCTGCAGAAGAGGCACTGGCTGTGTTGGACGTTTTTTGCTGAACAAGCATTCCAGGAATTTGCTCTCTTTCTTGACCACTGCTATGGCACTGCACCCTGAAGGCTCCTTGAGCTGGCAGTTGGAGGCCAGGCCATTTGCACCTGCTGGGCCTAGGCTGCCCCATTAGGGGTGACTGGGGACATTAGTAGGTAGCTACCTGGACTTGCAGCTGGGTGTAAGTTGCTGGACATGGCTCAGAAGTTAAGAGCACTGCCTCTTCTTCCAGAGGACCTCAGTGTGAATCCCAGCACCCAAATAGCAGCTCACATTCACCTGTAACTCTAGCTTCCTGGAATCCATCCCCCGCTTCTGACCTCTCTGGACACCACATGCACAGAGTGCAAGGACATACAAGCAGGCAAAACCCTCCTACACATCAAATAATAAATAAAAATTAAAAATTGATTAAGGTATTTCTCATTCAGGTATGTTGCAGTCACAGCATAATTTATTCTCACCTTAAAAAAAACTAGAAAGAGAATAATAAAAAGGAAAATACACTAGTGCAATTACTGCATCTTTAGAAAGAATGAGGCAAAGTGAAATCTTGCAGCATAAATAGGCCAGATAGAGAAAATGGTTGTTGAGGTTAGGGAAATGTAGACTCAAGCAAAGAATTGCAATGTGTAATGAGCTGTTATGCACAGCCCTATAAAGAAGCCTGCATAACTAAATAAACTACTGTGAGAATCAATGCAGTGACCACAATGTGTCTAATTTCTGCAACACAAAGCTTAGCTGAAACCAAAGCGACATGATGGGGGTTATAGCTGGGAGAGTGACCTTCTTCCTAAACCCTGTCCTAAAGAATGCCAAATAATATAGAGCTATTCTATTATATTGAATATATACATATAATAGGACTTAGGATGAGGAGTGGGACTGAGTCACTCATCACCTTTAGTGAACTATTGGCTCATGATAGGACCTTGGAGGGCAATGGCCTGGAGTGACTTGGCAGATGTGGCAGAGTAGATCTTGAAAACACACCAGAACCATTAAAACAGGTGCCACTCCTTGTTGTAATTTCCATTCACTGTGTTGTCTTTAGAAATGTTCTCCTGATATACTGGGTACATTCATATCTGTGAGTTTTAGAGTGATTTTTGTGACGTTGCACTAAGGTAAGGCTTCAGCTGTTGTGATGTAACCATTTCTTATTTAAATCATAACAACCCTGTTCACAATGCAGGCCAGATCTAACCTTCAGCATAAGCATCTAGGCACAGTTGGGTAGCTCAGTTGTCTTTAAAACAGAATGATAATTCTGAGCATAAATGTTGTAGAAGAAAGGTGCTTTGGATTTGGGGGAGCCACATGAAACTTGCCTACTCCCTGGTACACTGTAACCCCAGATCAGCTGCCATATAACTGACTTCCTTTTACTCTGAGCATATCTGGGGTCTGTTTCCTTTCTTTCTTTTCTTTCCAGCATGTAGCTTGGTATCCTGGCAGGAAAATGGATTTTTCTTATTGCAGGTGGGTTTCTTCAGAGGTCTCTAAGCAACTAGACTTGATGCTGGCTTTCCTCTCTGCTGATTGGCCAGAAGAGCAAGATGATGAGCCTTATAGGAAATTCTACATGCTTCAGTATAGGCCTGTGATGAGAAGCATGGTGGGGGGGGGGCACAAAGCACACACACACACACACACACACACACACACACACACACACACACACACACACACACACACAGAGAGAGAGAGAGAGAGAGAGAGAGAGAGAGAGAGAGAGAAATAGAGAGAGAGAGAGAGAGAGAGAGAGAGAGAGAGAGAGAGAGAGAGAGAGAGAGAGAGATGCCTGTGTATAGGAACGTCCCAACATGAAAATGGCAGCAGGTGTTTGGGAAAAGAACACTGTCATCCCATGTAATTTGGTTTCAAAGATTTTGAACTCTACCTGGCTTCTGAGCCTTCTAAATTAATGTGGGCAGCTTCTCTCTCCCTAGAATGACTTCTTCCAAGACTGTCACAGCAACAGGAGGGTTAAGAACCACTGGCCTAGATGGTCTTGTTGACAGTCAGATTCCTGGGCTTTGACTTAGATCCACTGTCCAGGCAAACTAGTATAATAGATCTATTTCTTCACACTGGTCAAATTATCAAAAAGATTCCAGTGAAACAGGACCCAAAGAAGTCCCTCTAGAAACTGTCAAGGATGAATAGAAAATTTCTTAATAATAATAATAATAATAATAATAATAATAATAAAAAAAAAGAGGATCTAGCTCTCCCAGAGTACCCAGACAGCAGCTAACAATTTTCTGTAACTCCAGTTCCAAGTGCCCTCTTCTGGCCTCTGTGGGAACTGTATGCTTGTGATGCATAGAAAGCAGGCAAACTATCCATACATAAATATAAGAAAATGAATCTCAAGAAAAGTTATGGACAGAATGAATAATCAAGGCAACAGCACACTAAAAATTCCACATCTCAATATGTCTTAGAAGGTTACCTAACCATCCTAGCAAGGGAAGAATAATCATGCCTTCCCCTCTGTCTGACAGGCTGCAAGCTTTAGATCTGTCCAAATACACTGTGGAAGCAACATGTCGCTGGCATACCAACACCGGCGGGACAGCGCTGCCCATCAAGTTTCCACGTGGGGGACTTCGTATACGTCGCATACACCAGCATCAGACTTTGGAACCCCGGTGGAAGGGACCATACCAAAGTCCTGCTGACCACCCCAACGGCAGTCAAGGTGGGACGGATTGCTGCCTGGATTCATGCTCCCATCTCAAACCTGCCCCTGTCCCTGACCTGGAGGCTATCTGGACTGACTGTGGAGCAACTGAGCATCCCCTCAAGCTCTGCATTAGGCGCAGAAGCCGGCCAGACAAACCCCCACTGGCCACAACCACAAACTTGGCAAAGTGATACTGGACGGGGAAATGTGTATGGACAGTGTTCTAGCTCAAGCCACCCGTTGGGAGCTTGGTGGCCCAACTCTCCAAGCAGACATTTGCCAATTGGCAGCCGGATAGATACTGGACCTACTGGAAACAGGAACCTGGTAGCGTCCTTCCCCTAACAGTTTAGAGGGGGAATATTTAATGATTTGCTGACCAGGGGAAGGATTCAGGGATGTGCACCCCCCTGAGGAAGTGTCTTCCTTAACTAATTTACCTTTCTATGTTAATGCCCCGAGATGGTAGAAAAAGGAGGGTGGATTCATAGGTGCGGGGGACCAGAAATCCCTATGACTGATAAGGCTTGGGGTGCGAAACCACTTGGAACCACATACTGGAAACCTAGCTCTAGTTGGGATTGGATCTGGGTAGGCCGAAATATCACTCATCCTGAACCAGCTAGCAGCCCTTTTGGCCCCACAATCCTTGCCCCCTGGGAACCTGAATCGCAGGGTAGACATGTCACTGGATGCCAGAGCACCCCTTTATGCCAATGTGCTAAACATAACTTTCACCGCTGAGGGAAAAAGTCCACATCCTTAGCCGACTGGTATAGGGGCCGAACCTGGGGTCGAGATTCTATGCCCATGGAGATGATTTCGGGCTCTCTTTTAAGATAAGGTTAAAATAAGGATAGTATGCTAACACGCACAGCCGTCGGCCCAAACACAGTCCTTATGGACCAAAAGATTCCCACCTAAGGTCGATCAACAAACGGTCCAACCTCACACCCCTACGTTCCCAGACCTCCAACCGAGGTCCACCCCTCACCACAGGATATCCCAGACCCTCTGGTGAATCTCTCACCCCCGGGGTCAGGAAGAGAGACTCATGGACTTAAATAAGAGGAGGATACCACGGCTTTAAATTCGACCTACCCCAATCTCACTAAGTCCTGTTGGCTCTGTCTTCAAGCTAGCCCCCCTTACTATGAGGGAATGGCTATAAGTGCAAATTCACTTACAATACCTCGACTAGCTGTAATTGGGGGACAAAACACATGTTAACTTTACCTGAAGTGACTGGCTTAGGAACTTGTCTGGGACACCCCACTGCTTCGGAGAGAAATCTCTGCACCCAAACAGAAAGCATCACCTCCACAGATCAGTCTCTTTTCCTTGTCCCAGCCCCTGGTCTTTACTGGGTATGCAACACAGGACTCACCCCATGTGTCTCGGTTGCTAATTTCAACCAGTCCCGAGACTTTTGCGTCCTTGTCCGAGTCTATCCAAGGCTAGTCTATTACCCAGCTGAAGAGTTCGAGGAGCATTTTGCGGGCAGGACTCGGTTCCCCAGAGAACCTGTCAGTGTCACCCTAGCCATGTTGCTAGGAGCAGGAGCACTAGCCGGGGTAGGAACCGGAGCAGCAGCATTAATTGAAGGCCCTAGGCAGTTGGGGATCCTAGAAGCGGCAGTCCAACAAGACCTCAGAGCAATCGAGACCTCCGTTACTGCCTTAGAAAGGTCTCTAACTTCGTTATCGGAAGGGGTCCTGCAAAATAGATGAGGACTGGACTTACTGTTCTTAAAGGAAGGCGGTCTGTGCGCTGCCCTGAAGGAAAACTGTTGCTTCTACACGGATCATACAGGTGTGGTAAGGGAATCGATGACCAAACCTAGAGAAAGATTAGATGCCAGAGAAAGAACTTACGGGCTCTCAAAGCTGGCTTGAGGGATGGTATAATCAATCCCCATGGCTAACTACATTATTGTCAGCCCTCACAGGACCACTTATTGTATTAATTCTTGTCCTCATGATTGGACCATGTATCCTCAATCGAATCTCGGCTTTTGTACAATCCCAGGTAAATGGGGTTAAGATGATGGTCCTGAGACAACGATACCAGCCGATATCTGGCAGTGACCTTTAGGATTAAAGGTCAGCACAAGGAAAAGGGGGGAATGAAAGACCATTGTAAGAGAAATAAGGAGACCCCCCCCACTAGCTCTGCTAATTGTAAATTCAGTGGAAAATACTGCACTCTGCCCCCACGCCCCATACCAGAAAAGTTAGCCCATCATGCTGTGCTAACAGGATGCTTGCCAATTAACCCCTGGGGTTGTGTTTGCAAGATAAATTGCTTGAGAAGAATGCTTGCCAAATAACCCCTTGCTAGATAAGCTTGGAATTCGTTTACATACCCAGACTCTGAGAAAGACCGTGGAGACATCTGGCGTCTAGGTGTCTACACTCTGGGTGACCCCACTCCCCTGCCCTGGTAGAACTGCCTCATAAAAGGCCTGTGAGCCTTAAACTCAGGGTCACCAGCTACTCCTCGTGCTGGTGCCCCATGAGCTCATGCTAAAATAAAGCTTCATTTGTGACCCGATATCGGAGTGAAGCTCTCTGTTTTGTACACGGACCCTAACAAGTTAAGTTTTTTAAGAGAGCTTTTGAGAAAGATTAAGCTTTTTAGAGAGATTCTCCCCTCCCCCAAATTTTCTACGAAAAGCTTTATAGTTTAAGAGAAAGTTTTCCCAAGAGAGAAAGACCAACTTTTCCCAAAATTTCTGAATTTTAAATTTTTTGGCTTTTTACACCCGCATTTTTGCCTCAGGGAGAAATTACTTTCTCCTGCCACTTGGACTTAGCATTTCAGCTGTCCCCAGGTCAAAAGCTTCCACAGGAAACTTTTTCTTCCCCATAAGCTCAAAGAGCTTTTTTACTACGGGTAAAGCTCAAAGAAAGATTTTTTCCCCCAGTTTGTGTTCATAGCTCCCAAAGTTAGAAAATTGAAGAGTTTTTCTGTCTAGTTGGTTTTAGTTATCTTAAATTTTTTCTACACAATCTTACACTTCTAAGTTTTTCCTATACTATATTAATTACTACACTATGCCTTATACTTATTTTTCACAGATAGAAATTGAGAACGGGATAGAAAATAGAAAATTTTGACCGAAGAGAATTTTGTGCTGCAGCATCAGACATCCTTCCAGTCCATTTTCCCTTTTCTCTCAAGGATAAAACCTCTGCCCCTCAATAATATATATATTCCATAACACTGGCATACCACTTTCCACTGGCAGGGCTGACTCACACTTTCACCAAAAACTCTGTAATAAAACTATTATTTTCCTTTATCTTTAGTCTCTAGTACTTTGTCTTTAGTCCTTGTTCATTTATCTTTAGTTCCCCTTCATTTGTCTTTAGTCCCTATTTTTTTTGTCTTTAGTCCCTGTTCATGGCGCCATTCTGCGGGGCATTTACCCACCAACCCCACAGTTCCCCAGAGTTTTCTTGAGTGTGAGCAGCAGAAATATTAGATAGAAGGATTTAGATTGTGGAGGAAAACTAGATACAAAAGTACAATAACTATATACCATATACACAGACAATAAATACCTAGAAAATGTCTAGTTCATTTGCATTTGACAAATTCAGAGAAAATATTCCATTATCTATCCTATTTTGGTAAGTCCAAAATGTACCTGATTCACTTTCTATCCTAACTTATATTACTAACAGAACTGTCTTATAACGTCTTTCAAATTTATACACTTACACCTCTAGTGAGTTTCTTTTCTGAAATTCTTAACAAGGAAAACTGTAACTATAACTAACTGATCTCCAACTCCCTCAGAGTTGCCAGACAGATACAGAGGAAGCAAGATGACAAGGCAGACCTGAAAAAAGGTACCAAGCCACGTGGCTAAACATAGATAAGAATTATGGGTTAATTTAAGTGTAAGAGCTAGTCAGTAATAAGCCTGAGCTAATGGCCAAGCAGTTATAATTAATATAAGCCCCTGTGTGCATACTTGGGAGATGTGAGTGGGAGATATTTGTCCTGACCACTGGCTGGCTGGGACACAGGAAAACTTCCAACTACACTCCTGTAACCATAGAACTCAACAGGCAGAGATGGATCTTTATAACTCTAGGCAGCATTTGCTACAATAAGAATTTGCAGCCAGACAGGGCAACAAATCAGGATGGTGTCTTGGATGTGGACTCCATGGATACCCAATTCATGATGGGAAATGATCCATATTCTACCCCTGACATCACATGTTTAGCTACTCAAAAAAAAAAAAAAAGTCCAGATATACAAATGTTCATAACATGATCTTTTATATCATACTTTTGAGAAATACATCTGTTTTCAACTGCATCTCAGGAAGTGAGACCATTAATTATAGATGTAAAAGAAATCAAAAAACTTCTAGCTATCTACCTTTCTTTTCCTTGAAATATATCACCAGTGACACTGGCAATGCAGAGGCATTA
>NW_023412441.1:0-35991 GCF_903995425.1 Onychomys torridus
AAAAGAGAGATTAAGATAACTGTTAATGGAGAAGACATATAAGGGCAGAACATGATCACCAGACTCAAAAAGTCACTTCACTGACAACCTAGGACCCACAGAGCACCTAGGAAGTATCAAAAGTTAGCCAGTGTGGTTGAAATACAGTGATGCCCTGCCTTGAAATTGACACACCTCATTAATCCCTCCCGTTTTAATGTTGGTCTCATGTTCACTAATCAATGCCAATCCCAAAAATGGAACAAAAGCAGAGTTCCCAGCATGAAGCTTTGGCCTTACCAGTTCCTGACCTCTGATCCAGAACAGTTAATATCCTGGAAACCTTGAATTTCAAGAGCCATGCCAAGCAGGGAGCTGTGTTGGTTACTAGAGACTACAGCTTTCTGTGCCCCATTACTTGAAGATTCAGTTCAAGCACACTTCCTCCAAGAAGCTTCCTTTTTCCTGTACACAACTCCTTACACAATTCCCTTGACCATTTCATTCTTGACATTCTTGAAGGTCAGTTTTCTTCTCTCACTATTTGGTATCTCTACACTTTCCATTCTCTCTAAACTAGACTCTGCTGTATGTCATCATGTTCATCAGTAAATGGTGAAGATATTGAATAAACTTCCCAAGGGCAGTTGGTTTTGCCACAGCAATGGTGACATCATAGATGTTGCTAGGGCTCTTCATGATACAAGGGAATGTCCAGGGAAGAGCTGCAGATGTCATGGGAACTGACATTGCTTCCCTGCTAATAAGCTTTCCTCATAATACACTTGAAGTCAAACTGACCTTTTCAGGAGCCTCAGCTGAGATACAAGGGAAAACATTCAGTACACTCTTCATCCAAAGCCAGAGATCTCTCTACAGTTGATTGGACATCCTTTACTTCTTTCTATGTGTGGAACTGAATGTTCATCTCCTATTGAAATTTTATGTACACAAGGTAATAATATCAGAAATTTATGTATGCTATAGTTCATTGTAAGTACCTGCATCTCCTTGTCTCTTTAGCCACAAGATATTATAGATCTAATGATGACTGATAAGGGCACTTGTTAAATAATTTCCTGTTAATGAGTAAGCAAGGAACAGCTAGGCAGAGTTATGCTAGGGGAAGAGGATGACAGAGCCTAAGAACAAGTACTCATAGGAGTGGTATACAGTCATGGAGCTCAGTGGGACTAAAATCTGTGTCATCCGCATGTGTGTAGTGGGTGTTTTACTCTCTGATGAGTAGCTCAAAGTGTTGTACTGTTACAGTGTAGTAAAGGTGGACAGACACCTGGAGTCTTCCACACAGAACATGAGTTTCATATAGAGCAAAGTATATTCAGAAAAATCCTATGCAAGCCCCTTCATATGTAGGAACATAGACACTACGGTTCCACTGGACACTCTAAATCAATGGTTCTTAATTTGTCCAATTCTCTGTCTCTTTAAGTAGCACTAACAATATTTCCTCATGTTGTGATGAAATGTAAACATTAAGTTAAAAACAATGAAACAATATTGCTACTGTCATGATTCATAATTCAAATATTTGATGTGCAGGATATCTGATATGGAACCCCCAATGGGGTGGTGATGCACACCTTGAGGACCACAGCTCCAAATGCAGGCAGAAATCTCCTCAAATGCTGGAAGTGATGCGGAGGCAGTGTGATTCTTATTTTTTATTATCAGACTGAATGAAACTAGTCACCTGGGAAGATGGACCCTCACTGAGGAATTATATAGATAAGATTTACTTTGAATTTGTCTCTGTGGGATTTTATTAATTGTTAATTGAGATAAGACTCCCTAAACTGAGCAGAATCCTTTCATTTTCTGCAACCTATACTGTGTAAGTATGAAGAACCTAGAGCATGAGCATAAAGAAACGCGCAGCATGGGTCATTTGTTTATCTCTTCTTTTGGCTGTGGATGTCATATGATTACCTGAGTTCCTACCTTGATTTCCAAAAATTGGAACTATTACCTGGAATTGTGGGCTATGATCAATTTATCCCATTCTTAGTTGCTGTGCCTGGTAACTTAATGTAATAAAGATGTTAAGAAATCTCTCTATGACAGAGGGGTTTTCACAAGTCAGTGAGATGTGTATTTCATGAAATGCTCATTTCTGTCTCAGAATAAGAGATCCTACTTCCTCCTGAACCCAAGCTGTTTCCCTGCCATAGTTTTACAAAGACATAGAGACACCCCTAGACTCACAAATGACTTCACACTGTCAACAAAGGTCCCCTGATATTGTCTTGCCATATCAAGCGCTATGCTAAATTCTTCCAATGTGTTATATACAACAAGCATCACTTCCATGAATGTATTTTTCTTTGAGTTTCCTGACCATTAAACTTTTCAGCTTTGGGGAATTGGATCTGAATTCACTGCCTTGACTATGAATTTCAGTCTTATGTTATGTCCTTCCTTGAAGGTCAAAGGAAGCTCCTTAAAGCTGAGAGCAATGTAGCACCTTAAATTCCAGGTATGTGGGGGAGTAAGCAATGACTGGCAATGTGTCCTCTAGTTACCTCAGTTTGGAGATTAACTCCAGGGCTGATGTACACACATCCCTGTGAAAACTTCTTAGTTTCCCTCTAACTTCTGTGCCTCTTCATTAAGGTTTCTGTAAACAGATCTTTGACCAATTTCCCCCTTCAAGAGGAAATAGACCTTATCAGATGTGAAAATTACTTTGATTTTCTCCTTAACAGGCCCTTTTATGCTACATCCAAGGCTATCCAATGAGAATTAGGTCTTGGGCTAGGAACTGAAATAACCACAGGTACAGTTTTAGAATGCCGGTCTGAGGAACAGAGTGCAAATCATGGGCAGGACAGCAGGCACACCCAGGATATTCTTGGTAATGTCTTTGGCAGTTTAGCCTCTTGGCATGTCAGTTTCTTCTACCTAGAAAAAGATGGGTAGGGATGCATCTTGGAAATGGATGCTGTCACAAGGCATGACACGTAAAATCACTTCCTTTATAAGTAGGACTTTGGTTTTGTTTTGTTTTTTCTTTTTGGTTTTTTGAGACTGTGTAGCTTTGTGCCTTTTCTGGATCTCACATGGTAGAGGGACTTTGTTTTCTTTTTTACATGTTTTTTTTTGGGGGGTGGGGATGATAATTTAGCATTTATGTGAGCCAAGCTACATATCTATTTCTGGTGAACAGAGGAATCTGATCCTAAACTTACAAATAAAATGCTGAAAATGATGCTTTAGAGCAGAGAATCACTTCACTTGGTTGAACAAAAAATTAACACTTCTCTTCATGACTGTTCCCAAACATTGTACATGGCTCCTGTCCTTTGCCATTTGGAAAGGCTTAATAGCTAGCTATTCTTTATTGATTAACCACTTTCAGATGCTGAAAGCAAAGAAGATTGAGAGGGAATGTAGAAATCACCATGTTTGATCCTAAATATAGAGTTGTGCTTCTTCCAGTCTCAGAATTCTAATCCTTATCTGGCTAATCTAATAACAAATAAATGCCACCTGTGACCATTGGTGTATTTTAATAGAAGCACATAAATGATTTTGGTGACTTACTATTCATGTAGTGTATATTGCGTCCAACTATTAATATTTTCTTCTCTGTCTTGCTATTCTTATTTGGAAGTTTACTTGTTTAAGTGGAAGTGAACTGCCCCAATTAAAATGGGGACACATTAAAAAAAAAATAAACTACTGTAACAGAATATGTCTGGGAGTTGCAAAAGTTTTTCCATTGCAGAAAATCAGAATTTAAGAGGATCGTGTTACATGCTGGGGTCAGAAATCAGAGTCAGCAAAGCTTTCAAAAACGGATTTTTTTTAGCACATTGATAGGAGAAACACTTTTTTTTGCTTATTTTTTAAAATTTATAATTAACTTAATTTTACATATCATCATATATTCCCTTGTCCTCCCTCCTCACATCTCCCTCATCTCCCTTCATTACACCCCTCCATTCCTATCTCCTCCAGGACAAGGAATCCCCTGGGGATTCAGCTCAGTCTCATAGATTCTGTGTGGCAGATCCAGTCCCCTCCTCCCTTAACCGAGGCAGAGCAGTGTCCCAAGATAGGCCCCAGGCTCCAAAGAGCCAGCTCATGCACTAAGGACAGATCCCAGTCCCACTGCCTAGGGGCCTCCCTAACAACTTCTAGTTCATCACCTGTCTCACTTATCCAGAAGACCTAATGCAGTTGGGGGTTCCTCAGCTATTGTTTCATTGTTCATGTGTTTCCATTAGTTTGGCTATTTGTCCCTGTGCTTTTTCCAACCATGGTCTCAATATCTCTTGCTCATATAATTTTCTCTCTCACCAATTGGACTCCTGGAACTCCACCTGGGGCTTGGGTGTGGATCTCTGCATCTGCTTTCATCAGATTGATGAGAGTTCTACCATAACAGTTAGAGTGTTCGGCCATCCAATCACCAGAGTAGGTCACCGCAGGTACTCTCTTGTCCACTGCCAGTTGTCTATCATGTCGGTATCTTGTTGGATTTCTGGGGATCTCTCTAGCACTTTGTTTCTTCCTATTCCCATGGGGTCTTCATTTATCATGGTATCTCTTCCACTGTTTTCCTTCTTCAGTCCTGATCCAGCTGAGACCTCCTGCTCCCCTTAGTTCACTTTCCCCTGATCATTGCACTTCATTACACCCCACCCAGGTCACGTCCTGTTAGCTCATGTAGATCTCATCCATATGTCTGTCTCTGGGCAATTCCTATATATTTACTAGGTGGCCTCCCTGAAGTTGTGAGTTGCAGTCTGGTTTTCATTTGCTTTACATCAATATCACTTATGAGTGAGTACATACATATACCCTAGGAATGCTCAATCATACCACAAGGGCACCAGCTCAGCTATGTTTGTGGCAGCATTGTCTGTAATAGCCAGAACCTAGAAACAACCTAGATGCCCTTCAACTGAAGAATGGATAAAGCAAATATGGTACATATACACAATGGAGTACTACTCAGCAGTGAAAAAAATGACTATATGTCTGATATTAGACCTTTATCAGATGAGAATTTTTGTTTTATTTAACTAATTATATCCACTATGCATATTTTGGATATGAGACCATTATCATATGTGATTTTTTTATTCCATTTATCTGATTTCTTGTGTTTAATAAGTAAATTTTGGATATTGGACCTTTACTGAGGAGAAATTTTGTTTTTTCTTATTTCTTTGTTCCATGTGTATATTTTAGATGTTAGAATTTTAACAGATGATAATTTTTGTTTTATATATATTTCATTCAATATGTGTAATTTGTATATTAGTCCTACCAGTGAGAATTTTGTTTTTTCTAATTTTTTATAACAGTGTGTGTATATATATATGTATATATATTAGAACTTTATCAGTTAACAATTTTTGTTTTATTACCTGATATCTTATTTTTAATATGTATATTTTGTATATTACACATTTATCGGATGAGAATTTGTGTTTTATATACCTGATTTCTTGGGATCAACATGTATATTTTGTACATTACACCTTTAGCATTTGAGAAAGTTCATTTTATTTATTGGATTTCTTTTGTGTAATATGTATATTTTGGATATCACTGATGTATCATTTGAAACTTTTTGTTTTCTTAAATTTCTTGTATTAAGTAAATATATTTTGGATATTAGACTTTTATCAAGTGAGAATTTTTGTTTTGTTTATCTGATTTCTTGTGTTCAATATGTATAACTAGGATATTAGACCTTTTTCAGATGAGAATGTTTGTTTTATTTATTTGATATCTTTTGTTCAAAAAATAAATATATAATGTTATTAAAGCTTTATAATGTGAGGGTTTTTATTGAATTTACTTTCTTGTGGACAATACATATATTTTTGCATTAGACCTTTATCAGATTTAAATTTTTGTTTTATTTATCTTATTTTTGGGATCAATATTATGGATATTAGACTTATCTGATAAGAATATTTGTTTAATTCAATTCCTTGTGGTCATTATTTATATTTTAAACAATTAGACCTTTATAGGATGGTAATTTTTATTTTGTTTATTTTATTTTTAACATGTATATTTTTAATATTAGACCTCTATCACATGAGAATTTTGTTTACTTTTTCTGATTTCTTGTGGTCTCTATGTATATTTTGGATCTCAGACATTAATTTTGTGAGAGTTTTTATTTTATTTCTCTGATTTCTTCTGTTTAATATGTATAATTTGGGTATTAGACCTTTATCAGATGAAAAATTTTGTTTTGTTTAATTTTTTCTAATATATATATTTGGTTTTTCGAGACAGGGTTTCCCTGTGTAGTTTTGCACCTTTCCTGGAACTCACTTGGTAGCCCAGTCTGGCCTCAAACTCAGAAGTCCTCCTTGCTCTGCCTCCCAAGTGCTGGGATGAAAGTTGTGCACCACCACCACCCAGCTACAATATGTATATTTTTGATATAAGATCTTTATCAGAGGAGAATTTTTGTTGTATTTCTTTTGTTTATTGGGTTCAATGTGCACATTTTGGATATTAGAACTTGATCAGGTGATAATTTTTGTATTATTTATCTGATTTCTAGTGCTCAATAAGTATATTTTGGATATAAATATTTATAAGGGGAGAATTTTTGTTTTATTTATTTTCTTGTGTTCAATAAGTATTTATTTGATATTTCCGTTTATCTTGTGAGAATTTCCTTCTGTCTTTCCAATTTCTTGTGTTCAATATGTATTTTTTGGATATAAGATATTTATCAGATGAGAATTTTTGTTTCATTTAATTGCTTGTTTTTAGTATGTATATTTTTGGATTTTTTCCTTTATCACCTGAGCATCTTTTTAAAATTTTTTTCTGATTTCATGTGTTCAGTATGTATATTTTGAAAATTAAACATTTATTAAATGATAATTATTTTTACTTTATCTGGTTCCTTGATTTCAATATGTGTATTTTGTATATTAGACATTTATCTGATGAGAATTTTTGTTATATTTAATTTTGTATGTTCAATATTTTTATTTTGGATATAAGCTTTTATGATGAGATATTTTTGTTTTATTTAATTTCTTGTGTCAGATATATATTTTTTGGATACTAGACAGTTATCAGATGAGATTATTTCTTTTAATTTCCTGTGTTCAATTAGTATGTTTTTGATATTTGAGATTTATCACATGAGGATTTTGTTTTCTTTTTCTTATTTCTTGCTTTGAATATGTACATTTTGGATATTAGAGCTTTATCAGGGGAGAATTTTTATCTTATTTAGTTTCCTGTGTTCAATAATATTTTTGATATTTGACCTTCATCACATGGGGATTTTGTTTTCTTTTTCTGATTTCTTGTATTAAATATGTACATTTTGAATATTAGATTTTCATCACATGAGAATTTAATTATATTTATCTGACATCTAGTGCTCAATATGTATATTTTGGATATAGCCATTTATGATGGAAGAATTTTTATTTTATTTAATTTCTTGTGTTCAATAAGTATATTTTGGATATGAGACATTTATAAGCTGAGTAAATTTGTTTTATCTAATTTCCTATGTTCAATAACAATATTAGGTATTGTACCATTATCACATAAGATTTTTTGGCACTTCTGATTACTTGTTATCAATATGTATATTTTGGATTTTAGACCTTTATCAGATGAGAAATTTGTTTTATTTATCTGGATTCTTGGCTTTAATACATATATTTTTGACAGTAGACCTTTAGCAGATGAGAAATTATGTTTTATTTATCTGATTTTTAGTACTCAATATGTATATTTTTGTTATTAGACCTTTTTCAAATGAGAATTTTTGTTTTATCTAATTTCATATGTTCAATAACAATATTTTTGATATTGACCTTTATCACATCAGCATATTTGGTTTTTCTGATTACCTGTGTTCAATATATATTTTTTGGATGTTAGACCTTTATCAGATGAGAATTTTAGTTTCACTTATCTGATGTCTTGTGTTCAATATGAATATTTTAATATTAGACCTACATCAGAAAGAAATTTTGTATTATTTGTCTGAACTAGTGCTCAATATTTATATTTTGGATATAAAAATTTATTAGGGGAGAATTTTTCATTTTATTTAATTGCTTGTGTTCATTAATTGTGTTCTTAATATTTCACTTTTATCATATGAGAATTTTCTTCTGTTTTTCTGATTACTTGTGTTCAATATGCATATTTTGTATATAAGACTTTTCTCAGATAAGCATTATTTTGTTATTTAATTTCTTTTGTTCAATCAGTATTTTTTTTCTATTTGAATTATATTAAATGAGAAATTTGTTTTATTTATCTGATTTCTTGTGCTCAATATGTATATGTTGGATATTAGGCTTTAGCAGATGTGAAATTTGTTTTATTTATCAAATATTTTGCAATAATGTGTATATTTGGGATATTAGACATTTATTCGTTAAGAATTTTTGTTTTGTTTAATTTCTTTTGTTCAATTTGTATACTTTTGGTATTGGACCTTTATCAGATGTGAATTTTCATGTTATTTATCTGATTCCTTGGGATCAACATGTTTCTTTTGGATATTAGAATTTTATTAGGTGAGAAAATTTGTTTATTCATTTTCTTGTGTTCAATATATATATATATATATATATATATGGTTATTAAACATTAATTGGTTGAGAATTTGTTTTATTTAAGTTCTTGTGTACAATATACATGTTTTTTATATTTTACCTTTATCACATAAGAAATTTGTTTTCTGATTTCTTGTGTTCCATATGCATATTTTTATATTAGACCTTTATCAGGTGAAAATTATTGTTTTATTAAATTTCTTGTGCACAGTATATTTATTTTTGATATTAGTCCTGTAACAGATGAGAATTTTTGTTTTATTTACCTAAGTCTGTTTAATATGTATATTTTGGATATTTGACATTTATCACATGAATTTTTTTTGTTTACATGATTTCCTGTGTTGAATGTGTAATTTGTGATATTCAAACTTTATCAGATGAAAATTTTTGTTCAATATGTATATTTTGGATATTAGACTGTAACTGGTAAAAATTTTCTTTTACGTTATTTCTTGTGGTCAAAAAGTATATTTTGGATATTAGACCTTCATCAGATGAGAATTTTTACTTCATTTCATTTAATTTGTTCAATACGTATACTTTTGTTATTAGATTTTTATCAAATGAGAATTTTTGTTAAATTTGAATTCTTGTGTTCAACATGTATATTTTGAATATTAGATTTTTATCAGATAAAAAATTCTGTTTTATTTAATTTGTTGTGTTCAGTATGTATGTTATGGATATTCGACTTTCATTAGAAGATAATTTATGTTTCATTTACCTAATTATGTTCTATATGTATATTTTTGATATTAGACTTTATCTGGTGAGAATTTTTGTTTTATTCATATGTTTTCTTTTAGAGTTCAGTATGCATGTTTTGGATATTAGACCATTTTCAGATAAGAATTTTTGTTTTTGATTTTGGTAATCTATATCTGGATTCAATACCTACTTTGGATATTAGACCTTTATCACATGATAATTTTCTTTTATTTATCTAGTTGCTTGGGTTCAATATGTATTTTTGGATATTAGACCTTTATCAGGTGAGATATTTGTTTTATTTGCCTAATTATGTTCAATATTTGTATTTTGATATTGAACTTTTATTAGATGAGAAATTTTCTTTTATTTATCTGATATCTTTAGTCTACTATATATATTCTGGATATTACATATCTATCTGATGATTATTGCTGTTTTATTTAGATAATTTCTTGTGTTCAATTTGATTTTCTGAATATTAGATCTTTATCTGATAAGAATTTTTTTATTTATTTGATTTCTTGAGTTCAATATGTATATTTTAGATATTACACCTTTATAAAATGATAATTTTTGTTTTACTTATTTGACTTCTTGAGTTCAATATGTATATTTTAGATATTACACCTTTATAAAATGATAATTTTTGTTTTATTTATTTGAATTCTTGAGTTCAATATGTATATTTTAGATATTACACCTTTATAAAATGATAATTTTTGTTTTATTTATCTGATTTCTTGCATTCAATATGTATTTTGGATATTAGAACTTTATCAGATGATGATTTATGTTTTATTTATCTAGTTCCTTGGGTTTAATATCTATTTTGGATACTAGACTTTATCAGTTGAGAATTTTTGTTTTATTTAGTTTTGTGTGTCAATAAGTATATTTTGGCATTTGATGTTTATCACATGAGAATTTTGTTTCCTTTTTATGATTTCTTGTGATCAATATATATATTGTTGATATAGACCTTTAACACATGAGAATTTTGTTTTATTTACCTAATTATGTTCAATATGTATATTTTTGATATTAAAATTTTATTAGATGAGAATTTTTGTTTTTTTTAATTTTAAGTGTTCAATAAGTATATTGTTGATATTAGACTTTTAGTAGATGATAAATTTTGTTTTATTTGCCTAATTATTTTCAACATGTCTATTTTTGATATTAGACATTTTTAAGATGAGAATTTTTGTTTTATTTTTCTCATTTCATGTGTTCAATACTTATATTTTATATATTAGAACTTTATCTGATGACAATTTTTGTTTTATTTGTCTGTTTACTTGTGTTCAAAGTATAATTTTGGATACTAGATCTTTACCAGAAAATAATTTGTGTTTTTTTAAATTTTTTTTGTTCAATATGTAAATTTTTTATCAATTTTTATATGAGAATTTTTGTTTTATTCAACCAATTTCTTGTTCACTCTTTATATTATGGGTAGAACTTTATCAGTTCATATTTTTGTTTTAGTTATTTGACTTTTGGTTTCAAGGAATATATTGGATACCAGACATTTGACATTTATCACATGAGGATTTTGTTCTCTTTTTCTAATTTCTTGTGTTCAATATGTACACTTTGGATATTAGAGCTTTATCTGGGGAGAATTTTTATCTTCTTTAGTTTCTTGTGTTCAATAATTATATGTTTGATATTTGACTTTTATCACATGAGGATTTTGAATTCTTTTCCTGATTTCTTGTGTTAAATATGTATATTTTGGATATTAGAACAATAGACAAACAGGCTGAGAAGAAAATCAGAGATACATCACCATTTACAATAACCACAAATGATATAAAATACCTTAGAGTTATTCTAACTAAGCAAGTAAAGGACCTATATGACAAGAACTTTAAGTCCCAATGACAGAGAAATGGATGAGATCTGCATGAACAACCTGGATCACAGTGAGAGTAGTGAAGGGCAAGTTTCAAGGGAAAGGAAGCTTAGGGGAGCAGGAGATCCCAGCTGGATCAAGAATAGGAAGAGATAACAAGGAATAACAGACCATGATAAATGATGACCACATGAGAGCAGAAATATGCAGAGTCCTGGAGAGACCCCCAGAAATCCACAATGATACATCCTCTGTAGACTGCTGGCAATGGTCGAGAGGAAGCCTGATCTGACCTAGTATGGTGGTCAGATGGCCAATCACCCTAACTGCTGTGTGGAACTCTCATCCAATAACTGATGTAAGTGGATGCAGAGATCTTCAGCCTGGCCCCAGGTGGAGCTCCAGGAGTCCAATTGTTGTGAAAGAGGAGGAACTGTAAGAGCGTGAATTGTTGAGACCAAGATTGGAAAAGCACAGGGACAAATGGCCTAATGAATGGAAGCACATGAATTATGAACCAAAGGCTGTGGATACCCCAGCTGGATCAGGCCCTCTGGATAAGTGAGACAATTGGAGAGCTTGAACTGTTTGGGAGGCACTCAGGCTGTGGGACCTGGACCTGCCCTTAGTGCATGAGCTGGCTGTTTGGAACCTTGGGCTTACACAGGGACACTTTGCTCAGCCTGGAAGGAGCGGTCTGGACCTGTCTGTACTGAATCCACCAGGTTTAAATGAATCCCCAGGGGAGTCTTGGCCCTGGAGGAGATGGGAATGGAGGGATAGAGCTGGGGGGGAATGTGGTGGCAGGGGGAGGGAGGGGGAGGAACGGGGAACCCATGGCTGATGTGTAAAATTAAAACACAAATATAATAAATGACAAAAGAGGGAAAAAAAGATCTGATATCCAAAATAAAGCTGCTGAATGAACAAAAACAAATAAAAGAACCAAAAATTCTCATCTGATAAAGGTCTAATATCCAAACTATACTTGTAGAACACAGTAACTTAAAATAAAAAAATCTCACCTGATAAAGATCTAATCTCCTAAATACACATATTGAACACAAGAAATCATATAAATAAAACAAAAACTTTCATCTGATAAATGTCTAATATTCAAATATTAAAAATATACATATTAATCCCAGGATATCAGAAAAATAAAACAAAAACTCTCATTAGAATATCATCTATTATCCAAAATATGTATAAATATATATATATATATATATATATATATATATATATATATATTAAAAGCAAGACATTTAATAAAAAATTCTCATGTGATAAAAAACTAATATCCAATATATACATATTGGATACAAGAAATCAAATAAATAAAACAAAATATCTCTCCTGATAAATGTCTAATATCCAAATTATTCATATAGAACACAAGAAATAAAGTAAATAATATAAAAATTCCCTTCTCATAAACATCTAATATTCATATTATACATATTGAACACAAGAAATCAAAACAACAAAACAAAATTTTTCATATGATAAATGTCTAATATAAAAATATATACCTACTGACAACAAGAAATCAGATAAATAAAACAAAAATTCTCATCTGATAAAGTTATAATACTTAAAATATACATATTGAACACAATATACCAGTTTAATAAAACAAAAAAACCTCATATGATAAAGGTTAATATCCATATTATAGATATTGAACACAAGAAATCAAATAAATAACACAAAAATCCTCTTCAGATAATGGTCAAATATCCATAAAACACATATTTGCTGTGGGATGTTCTGTATGTCAAATGTGTTGCTCTGATTGGTTAAAATAAATAAAGTGCTGATTGGCCAGTAGCCAGGCAGGAAAGGGTAGGCGGGACAAGGAAGAGGAGGAGGCTGGGAACAGGTAGGCTGGGGTGGACACTGCCAGCCGCTACCAGAAGAAGCAACATGTAAAGACAACGGTAAGCCACAAGCAACGTGGCAAGGTATAACTAACAGAAATAGGTTAATTTAAGATAGAAAAGGTAGATAACAAGCAGCCTGCCATGGCCATACAGTTTGTAAGCAAAATAAGTTTCTGTGTGCTTTCTTGGTTGGGTCTGAGCGACTGTGGGACTGGCAGATAAGAGAGATTTGTCCTGACTATGGGCCAGGCAGAAAAACTCCAACTACACATATTGAACTAATTTAGATAAATAAAACAAAAATTCCCATCTAATAAAGGACTAATATCAAAAATATACACATTGACCCCAAGAAATCAGATAAATAACACAAACATTCTGATTTGATAAAGGTCTAATATCCAAAATATACATATTGAACATAATTAGCTAAACAAAACAAACATTTTCATGTTATAAAGGTCTCATATCAAAAGTATACATATGGAACAAAAGAAAGGAAATAAAACAAATATTTTCAACGGGAACATACTAATATCCAAAATATACATTTTGAACACAAGAAATCAGATAAATAAAACAAAAAATTCTCATCTGATAAAGTTCTAATATCCAAAACATATATATTAAACACAAAAAAATCAGACAAATAAAACACAAATTCTCATCTGATAAAAATATAATGTTGAAAATATACATATTCAACACAAGAAATCAGAAAACCAAAATATTCTCATGTGATATAACTGAAATATCAAAATATCCTTATTGAACACAAGAAATTAAGTAAAACAATTTTCATCAGATAAAGGTATCATATCTAAATATACATATTGAACAAGATAAATAAAAAAAAGAAAAAAATCATGTGATAAATTTTAAATATCAAAAACATATATATTGAACACAACAAATGAAATAAAAAAATTTTCAACAGATAAATGAATAATATCCAAAATATACATATTAAAAATAAAACATTAAGTAAAAAAATATTCTCATGTGATAAAGAGCTCATTTCCAAATACACATATTAAACAATTAAATAAGAAAAAGAAAACAAAATTTTCATGTTAATTGTCAAATATATAAAAAAAAAATTATATTGGCCAGGTGGTGGTGGCGCACGCCTTTAAACCCAACTTTTGGGAGGCAGAGGCAAGTAGATCTCTGTGAGTTTGAGGCCAGCCTGGTCTACAAAGCAAATCCTAGGACAGTCTCCAAAATTACAGAGAAACCCTGTCTTAAAAAACAAAACAAAAACCCAAACATATTGAACACAACAAATTAAATAAAACAAAGTTTCTCACCTGATGAAGGTCTATACACAAAATATACATACTAAAAACTAGAAATCAGATAAATATTAAAAAGTTCTCATTTGATATTGCTGTAATACCAAAAATATATATCTTGAACACAAGAAATTAAATAAAAAATTCTATCCTGATAAAAATCTCATATCCAAAAGATACGTATTGAACCCAAGAAATCAAATAAATATAACAAAAATTCTAATCAGATAAAGATCTAATACCCAAAGTATACATATAGTATAAAAAAAAGATTACTGAAACAAAAATTCTAATCTGATAAAGTTGTAATGTCTACATCTGAATTATTCACAGTGAAAACCAGAAATCAGATAAGTATATTTTGAATCTTTCAATTTATCAGATGAAAATTTTTGTTTTATGTAATTTATTGTGTTAAATATATGCAACTTTGATATTCGACGTTTATAACGAGAAATTTTGATAAGTTTTTCTGATGTCCTGTGTTTAATATGTATATTTGGATATTATACCTTTATCAGATGAGAATTTTTGTTTTAATTACCTGATTTCCTTTGTTAAATATGTATATTTTTATAATACACCTTTATCAGATGACAATTTTGTTTTATTTATTTGATTTCTTAAGTTCAATATTCATATTTTGAGTATTAAGCCTTTATCAGATGAGAATATTTGTTTTACCTATCTGGTTTCTAGCATTCATTATTTATATTTTGGATATTAGACCTTTATCAGATGAGAAATTTTGTCTCATTTATCTAGTTTCTGATGTTCAATATGATAAAGGTCTATTGTCCTAAACATACCTATTGAACATACAAAGGTAAATAAAACAAGGTTCTCTTCTGTTAAAGGTGTAGTCTCCAAAATACACATACTGAACACAAGAAATCAGAAAACAAATTTCTTATGTGATAAAGGTAAAATATAAAAATATCTAAATTGTACACAAGAACCTAAATAAAACACAAATTCTCATCTGATTAAAGTCTAATATCAAAAATATATTTATTGAACACAAGAAAATGAATAAGCAAATTTTCTCACCTGATAGCTAATATCACAAATAAACATATTGATTCCAAGGAATCAGATAAATAACATGAAAATTTTCATCTGATAAAGGTTCAATACAAACAAATATACATTATGAGCACAAGAAATTAAACAAAACAAAAATTCTTACCTGGTAAATGTCAAATATCCGAAATATACACATTATCTCAAAATATTAGATAAATAAAACAAAATTCTCACCTGATAAAGCCTAATATCCAACATATAAATATTGAGTAGAAGAAATGTGATAAATAAAACACATTTCCCATGTGATATAATTCAAACAGAAAAAATATACTCATTAAACAAAAGAAATTAAATGAAAGAATAATTCTAATCTGAGAAAAGTCTTATATACAAAATATACATGTTGAACACAAGAAATCAGAAAATAGAGAATAAAATTATCTTGAGATAAAAGTGAAATATTAAGAACATACTTATTGAACACAAGCAATTAAATAAACCAAAAAATTATACCCTAATAAATTTTTATATCCAAAATATACATATTGAGCACTAGATCAGACAAATAACACAAAAATTATTTTCTGATATAGGTCTAATATCAAAAATGTTCATATGGAACACAAAACATCAGATAAATGAAGCCAAAATTCTCATCTGATAAAGGTGTAACATCCAAAATATATATGTTGAACACAAGTAATCAGAAACACAAAATTGCTCATGTGATTAAGATCAATATCAAAAATATTGTTATTGAACATATGAAATAAGATAAAACAAAATTTCTCATTGATCAAGGTCTTATACCAAAATATACATATTGAGCACTAAAAATTAGATAAATAAAACAAAATTTCTCATCTGCTAAAGGTCTAATATCAAAAATATATGTATAAAAGCCATGAATCCAGATAAACAAAACAAATTTCTCATCTAATAAAGGTCTAACATCCAAAATATACATATTGGTAACAAGTATTCAGAAGCACCAAAAATTCTTATGTGATAATAGTACAATATCAAATATTGTTATTGAACATAGAAAATTAGAAAAAAACAAATTTTCTGAGCTTATACTGGTCTAATATCCCAAATACATATATATATAGAACACAAGAAATTAAATAAAATAAATATTCTTCCATCATAAATGGCTATATACAAAATATACATATTTAACATAAGAAATCAGAAAAAGAAATCAAAATCCTCATGCAATAAAGATCAAATATCAAAAATAAAATTATTGAACACAAGAAACTAAATAAGATAAAAATTCTCCCCTGATAAAGCTCTAACATCCAAAATGTACATATTGAACAAAAGAAATGAGAAAAGGAGAAAAAAATCCTCAAGTGATAAATGTAAAATGTCAAAAACATACGCATTGAATACAAGAAATTAAAAGGAATGTGAAACAATAATTATCTCCTGATAACGGTTTATATGCACCCCAAAGAAGAGAAGTACACACACACTACCACCAAAAAACAAAAATAATAACAGGAACGAACAATCACTGGTCATTATTATCCCTTAATATCAATGGATTTAATTCACCTATAAAAAGACACAGACTAACAGAATAGATAAGAAAACAGGACCCATCTTTCTGCTGCATACAAGAAACACACCTCAAATTCAAAGATAGACACCTCCTAAGAATAAAATGCTGGGAAAAGACCTTCGAATCAAATGGTCTTAAGAAGCAAGCTGGTGTAGCCGTCCAAATATCCAGCAAAATAGACTTCAAACTAAAATCAATCAAAAGAGATGATGAAGGTCATTACATACTCATCTCAGGAAAGATCCACCAAGATGAAGTCTCAATTCTGAACATTTATGCCCCAAACACAAGGGCACACACATATATAAAAGAAACATTACTGAAGCTTAAATCACATATAAAGCCCCACACATTAATAGTGGGAGACTTCAACACCCCACATTTACCTCTGGATAGATTGGCCAAATTGAAAGTTAACACAGACATGATGTTCTTAACTGATGTTATGGCTCAAATGGACTTAATCAATATCTACAGAACATTCCACCTGAACAAAAAAGAATATAGTTTCTTCTCAGCACCCCATGGAACGTTCTCTAAAATCGACCACATACTTGGCCACAAAGCAAATGTCAACAGATACAAAACAATTGGAATAACCTCCTGTGTTCTATCAGACCACCATGGTTTAAAGAAGATTTCAACAACACACAAAAAAAAACTTTACAGAAATCCTACAATCTCATGGAAACTGAATAATGCTCAACTGAATCACCAATGGGTTAAGGAAGAAATAAAGAAAGAAATTAAAGACTGCCTAGAGATCAATGAAAATGTATACACCACATACCCAAACTTATGGGATACTATGAAAGCACTGCTAAGAGGGAAATTCATAGCACTAAATGCCAACATAAAGAAGCTGGAGAAATCTCATGCTAGAGAATTAACAGCACACCTGAACGTCCTTGAACAGGAAGAAACAAAGTCTCCCAGGAGGAACAGAAGCCAGGAAATTATCAAATTGAGAGCTGAAATCAATCAAATAGAAATAAAGAGAATACAAAGGATTAATGAAACAAAGAGTTGGTTCTTTGAGAAGATCAACAGGATAGACAAGCCTTTATCCAAACTAACCAAAAGACAGAGAGAGCACATCCAAATTAACAAAATCAGAAATGAAAAGGGGGACATAACAACAGACAATGAGGAAATCCAGAGAATCATCAGGTCATACTTCAAAAACCTCTACTACTCCACAAAACTGGAAAATCTAAAAGAAACAGATAATTTTCTGGATAGGTACCACATACCTAAGTTAAATCAAGACCAGATAAACCATTTAAATAATCCAATAACCCCCAAGGAAATAGAAACAGTCATTAAAAGTCTCCCAACCAAAAAAAGCCCAGGACCAGATGGTTTCAGTGCAGAATTCTACCAGATCTTCAAAGAAGACTTAATACCACTACTCTTTAAATTGTTCCACACAATAGAAGCAGAAGGAATATTACCAAACTCCTTCTATGAGGCTACAATTACTAAACCAAACAAAGATGCAACAAAGAGAACTACAGACCGATCTCCCTCATGAACATTGATGCAAAAATACTCAATAAAATACTCGCAGACTCCAAGACCACATCAAAGCAATTATCCATCATGATCAAGTAGGCTTCATCCAGGATGCAAGGGTGATTCAACATACAAAAGCCCATTAATGTAATAAACCATATAAACAATCTCAAAGAAAAACACCACATGATCATCTTACTAGATGCAGAAAAGGCATTTGACAAAATCCAACACCCCTTCATGATAAATGTCTTGGAGCAATCAGGAATACAGGGCATATACCTAAACATAATAAAGGCAATATACAGCAAGACAACAGCCAACATCAAATTAAATGGAAACTCAAAGCAATACCACTAAAATCAGGAACAAGGCAAGGCTGTCCCCTCTCCCCATACTTAATCAATATATTACTTGATGTTCTAGCCAGAGCAATAAGAAAATATAAGGAGATTAGGGGATACAAATTGGAAAGGAAGAAGTCAAGCTTTCCCTATTTGCAGATGACATGATAGTATACATTAGTGACCCCAAAAATTCAACCAAGGAACTGATAGAGATTACAAACACCTTCAGCAACATGGCAGGATACAAAATCAACTCAAAAAAAAATCAGTAGCCCTCCTATATACAATAGACAAACAGGCTGAGAAGGAAATCAGAGATACATCAACCTTTACAATAGCCACAAATTATATAAAATACATTGGGGTAACTCTAACTTAGCAAGTGAAGGACCTCTATGACAAGAACTTTAAGACCCTGAAAAAAGAAATTGAAGAAGATGTCAGAAAATGGAAAGACCTCCCATGCTCATGATAGGCAGGATTAACATAGTAAAAATGCCAATCTTTCCAAAAGCAATCTACAGATTCAATGCAATCCCCATCAATATACCAACACAATTCTTCACAGACCTGTAAAGAATAGTACTCAACTTCATATGGAAAAACAAAAAACCCAGAATAGCCAAAAGAATCCTGTACAATAAAACAACCACTGGAGGCATCATGATCCCTGACCTCAAGCTCTACTCTAGAGCCACAGTAATAAAAACAGCTTGGTCCTGGCATAAAAATGGACATGTGGACCAATGGAATTAAATCGAAGACCCTTACATTAATCCACACACCTATGAACATATAATTTTTAACAAAGAAGCCAAAACTGTACAATGAAAAAGAAAGCATCTTCAATATATGGTGCTGGCATAACTGGATGTCAATGTGTAGAAGGCTACAAATAGATCCATATCTGTCACTGTGCACAAAACTTAAGTCCAAGTGGATCAAAGTCCTCAACATAAATCCAGTTACTCTGAACTTCATAGAAGAGAAGTTAGGAAGTTGTCTTGAACGCATGGGCACTGGAGATCACTTCTTAATATACCACCAGTAACACAGACACTGAGAGAAGCAATCCATCAATGGGACCTCTTGAAACTGAGAAGCTATTTTATGCAAAGGACATGGTCGTCAAGACAAAGCAACGGCCTACAGAATGGGTAAAGTTCTTCACCAACCCCACATCTGACAGAGGGCTAATATCCAGAATATATAAAGAACTGGAGAAATTAGACAACAAAATGTCCAATAGTCCAATTTAAAAAAATGGGCTAAAGAGCTAAACAGAGAATTCTCAACACAGGACGCTCAAATGGCAGAAAAACATTTGAGGAATTGCTCAACATCCATAATTATCTGGCAAATGCAAACCAAAATGACTCTGAGTTACCAAATTACACCCATCAGATGGCTAAGATAAAAAACACTGAAGACACCTTATGCTGGAGAGGTTGTGGAGCAAGTGGAACTCTCATGCACTGTTGGTGGGATTGCAAGCTTGAACACTTTGGAAATCAATATGCACTTTCTTAGAAAATTGGGAATCCATCTCCCCCAAGACCAAGCTATAGCACTCTTGGGCAAATATCCAAGGAATACTCAATCATACCACAAGGCCACATGCTCAGCTATGTTCATATCAGCATTATTTGTAATAGTCAGAACCTGGAAACAACCTGGATGCCCTTCAACTGAAGAATGGATAAAGAAAATTTGGTAGATATACACAATGGTGTACTATTCAGCAGAGAAAAACAATGACATGAGGTTTGCAGGCAAATGGATGGATCTAGAAAAAAATCTTTTGTGTTAGGTAACCCAGACTCAGAAAGTAAAACATGGTATGTCGTCATGCATAGGAGGATACTAGATGTAAAACAAAGATGACTAGATTGCTACTCCCAACTCCAGGGAGGCCACCTAGAAAACGGGACCCTAGGAAAGACACAGGGACTGCCCAATGACAGAGAAATGGATGAGATCTACATAAACAAGCTGGACGACAATGGGAGTAATGAAGGGCAAGATTTGAGGGAAAGAGAGCTTAGGGAAGCAGGAGATGCCAGCTTTATCAAGAACAGAAAGGAAGAAAAATAATAACAGACCATGATAAATGAAGACCAGAAGAGAATAGAAATTCTGATTTTTTCAATGAAAAATCTTTTACAACTCCCAAACCTATTCTGTTACAGTAGTTTATTTAAAAAAAAAATTCCCACCATTTTAATTGGGGTGGTTCACTTCCACTCAACCAAGCAAATGTTCCAAATAAGAATAGTGTAGCATGAATCTTAAAGAGTCTTATTAATAAAATCACACCTGAAGCCAGTTATTTGGGTGAATGCTGGAAGATCGGAGAAGCAGAACAAGCCACGGCTATCTCACCTTGCTAGTTCCTCAGGTGATCCTGTTTCTTCAGGCTGGAAGCTTCTGAGTCCTCCTCCACATGAATCTCAGCTGAACTGTGTTGCTCCAAAGCCTGAATGCTTACCCAGCCAGGTGCTTAACTAACTAAATGCTTAACTTACTTAGTTCCTGGTCCTCATGCCTTATATACTTTTCTCTTTCTGCCCCCACTCCTTGGATTAAAGGTTAGGTTTCTGGGATTAAAGGCGCAGGTCACCATGCTTAGCTGTTTCTAAAGTGCCCTGGAACACACAGAGATCCACCTGGCTCTGCCTCCCAAGTGCTGGGATTAAAGGCATGTGCTACCACTGCCCAACTTCTGTTATGGCTTGCTCTTACCCATTTTCTAGCCACCAATTTTGGCTTTGTTCTAGTGGCTGTCTATTCTCTGACCCCAGATTTGTTTATTTCGGGGAACACACAATATTTGGGGGAACACAATACCACTACAGAACAGCAAGACAAGAAGAAAATAGCTGGATTCAATATACACTACATGCATTCAAGTAAGTCACAACAATAGTTTATGTGTTTCTATTAAAATACACAAATGGGCACAGGTGGCATTTATTTGTTATTAGATTAACCACATAAGGATTAGATTTCTGAGATTAGAACAGGCAAACATAACTGTATACTTAGGATCAAACATATTGATTTCTACCTTCCCTCTCCATCTACTTTGCTTTTAGTATCAGAAAATGGTTAATCAATAAAGAATAGCTAGCTGGTGAGTCATTCCAAAGGGCAAAGGACAGAAGCCATGCATAATATTTGGCAACAGTCATGAAGAGAAGTGTTAATTTTTTTGTGAGATTAGAGCAGTGAAGAGATTCTCTGCTCTAACGCATCATTTTCAGCATTTTTTGTAAGTTTAGGATCTGATTCCTCTGTTCCCAGAAAGAGATGTTCACCAGAAAGAGATGTGCAGCTTAGCTCATATACATGCTAACTCATCACCCCCACCAAAAAAAAACATGCAAACAAACAAAGTCCCAGTTATGAAGGAAGTTATTTTATAAGTCATGCCTTGTAACAGCATCTATCTCCATGGTACATCCCAAGCCATCTTTTTCTAGGTAGAAGAAACTGACATGCCAAGAAGCAAAACTGCCAAAGACATAACTGGGAATATCCTGGGTGTGCCTTTTTGTCCTGCCCTTGAATTGCACTCTGTTCCTCAGACCTGCATTCTAAACCTGTACCTGTCATTATTTCAGTTCCTAGTCCAAGACCTTATTCTCCTTGGATAATCTTGACAGTAGCTCAAAAACGCCTGTTACATATCCTTGGAGGAGAAGGACAAAATCAAAGTGACTTTTCACATCTGATAAGGTCTATTTACTTTTGAAGGAGGAAATTTGTCAAAGATATGTTTACAGAACCCTTAATGAAGAGGCACAGAAGTTAAAGGGACAATGAGAAATTTTAACAGGGATGTGTATACATCAGCCCTGGAGTTAATCCCCAACCTATGTAACTAGAGGACACATTGCCATTCATTACTTACACCCCTTCATACCTGAAATTTAAGGTGCTACTTTGCTCTCAGCTTTAAGGAGCTTCTTCTGACCTTCAAGGAAGTACATAACATGAGATTGAAATTCATAGTCAAGGCAATGAATTCAGATCCAATTCCCCATATCTGAAAAGTTTAATGGTCAGGAAATTCAAAGAAAAATACATTCATTGAAGTGAAGCTTGTTGTATGTAACACATTAGAAGAATTTAGCATAGCATTTGATATGGCAAGACAATATCAGGGGACATTTGTTGACAGGGTGAAGTAGTTTGTGAGTCTATGGGTGTCTCTGTGTCTTTGTAAAACTGTGACAGGAAAACACAGGTTTGGTTTAGGAGGAAGTAGTGATAGGGATTCACAATGAGCCCCCCCTCCATGGTTGTGCATGCCCAGCAGACCTAGACACTTTTGCCTACCCATTTCCGGGTCAAAATACCCATTTCTGGGTCAAAATGGGCATTTCCAGATCAAAATAGCAATTTCTGGGTCAAAACATCTTGTATGACCAGGATCCTGTGGCTTTGCATTGTTGCTATACACACACAGTGCAACCATGTGATCTACGCACATGCATGGAATAGGCACATGGGCCTGTGTATGTAGGCATGGCCCAGCCTTTATAAGTTGGTGCCATGTTTCCAACTCCTTTATTCATGTGTGTTTTCCAAAGGCCTCCTTTTCCTGTCTTAATAAAACTCTTGTTAGTGGATTCTCTTGTGTTCATGATATTTCTTCACAGGGTAAGGGTGCCACCAAATAACTAACAAGTAGGATCTCTTCTTCTAAGACAGATAGGGTGCTATTGAGCATTTCATGAAATACACATCTCACTGACTTGTGCATACCTCTCTATCATAGAGTGCTTTCTTAACATCTTTGTTACATTGAGTTATTAGGGACAGCAACTAAGAATTTGAAAAAAATGATCATAGCACATAATTCCAGATAATAGTTTCATTTTTGGGAAATCAAGGTAGGAACTCACCTAATTATATCACATCCACATCCAAGAGCAGAGATAAACAAATGTACCCATGCTGCCTGTTTCTTTATGCTTATGCTCTAGGTTCTTCCTACTTAATAGTATAGGTTACAGACAATGTAATGATTTTGCACATTTTAGGGAGTCTTATCTCAATTAACAATTAACAAACTCACCCAGAGACATGTTCAAAGTAAATCTGATCTATATAATTTCTCATTGAGTGTCCCTCCTCCCAGGTGACTAGTTAAATTGAGACTGATAATAAAAATTAAGAATCAAACTGTCCCAGAGTCACTGTCAGGATTTTTGGAGATTTCTGTCTGCATTGAGAAGTGTAGTCCTCTATCAGTGGGTCACCACCCCATTGGGGGTTGCATATCAGATATCCTGCACATCAAATATTTGAAGTGTGATTCATAACAGTAGAAAAAAATTGAAGTTAAGAAGCAATGAAACAATTAGGTTTAGGGTTCACCACAACATGAGGAACTACTGTTAATACAATTTAAAAGGTCAGAGCATTGGAAAAATTAAGAAACATTGATCTAGAGTGTCCAGTGGAAACATAGTGTCTATGTTCCTACATATGAAGGGGTGTGCAAAGGATTTTCCTGAATATCCTTTGCTCTATAGGAATCTCATGTTCTGTGTGGAAGACTCCAACTGTCTGGACATCTTCCTACCCAGCAACAGCAGAACACTTTGAACTGCTCAACAGCGAGTACAACACCCACTACACACATGCTGATGACAAAGATTTTAATGACACTGACCTCCATGGCCATATCACACTTCTATGGGTACTTGTTCCTTGGGTGTGTCATCCTCTTCCTCTAGCATAATTCTGCCTAGTTGTTTCCTGTAGACTCTTTAACAGGAAATTGTTTAACAAGTGTCCTTCTCAGTCAGCATTAAGTCTATATTATCTTGTGACTAAGGAGATAAGGAGATGCAGGAACTTATGAAGAACTATGGCATATAAAATTTCTATGATGTTTTTACCTTGTGTACATAAAATTTCAGTAGGAGATAAACATTCAGTTCCACACATGGAAAGAACAAAAGGATGTTCAATTGATTGGAGAGAGATCTCTGGCTTTGGGTGAAGGGGGTGCTAAAGGGCATCCCTTGTATCAGAGCAGAGGCTCTTGCAAAGGTCAGCTTCACTTCTAGTGTATTATGAGGAAAGCTCATTAGCAGGGAAGCAATTTCAGTTCCCATTACATCTTCAGCTCTTCCCTGGACATTCTATTGTATTCTGGAGAGCCCTGGCATCCTCTGTGATGTCACCTATTTTGTGGCAATACCAACTGCCCATGGTAAATTTATTCAATATCTTCACCATTTACTGATGAACATGATGGCATACTGAAGAGTCTAATTCAGAAAGAAAATGGAGAGGGTAGAGAGACCAGAGAGTGACAGAAGACAGCTGACTTTCAGCCTCAGAGTAAAACATCAAGAAAGAAAACATCAGAGAGAATTGTGTTGAGTTCTTTCCTGGAAAAGTGAAGCTTCCTGGAGGAAGTGGGCTTGAACTGAATCTTCCAGTAATGGGGCACAGAAAGTTGGAGTCTCTGGGAACCAACAGAGCTTCCCTGCTTGTCATGGCTCTTGTAATTTAAGGATCCCAGGATATTAGTCATTTTTCCTCAGAGGTCACGAAATGCTAAGGCCAAAGCTTTTTGCTAGGAACTATTGGCTTTCATTCCTTTTGGAAGATAGGCACTGATGAGTGAACATGAGACCAACATTAAATCGGGAGGAATTAACGAGGTGTGCCAATTTCAAGGCAGGACATCACTGTACTTCAACCACACTGGCTAACTCTTGGTACTTCCCAGCTTCTCTGTCTGTCCTGAGTTGTTAGTGAAGTCACTTGTTGAGTCTGGTGACCATGTTTTGCTCTTATATGTCTTCGCCATCAATAGTTATATGGTTAGAGTGACCTGTCAAGATATTTGCAGAACCTCTAAATGACTGGGGTGATTGTGAACTATGGCAATTTTCTCCTGACTCATAAATCCACAGGCTTGTGGACTCTACATCCAGCTGAATTCTGAGTCTGTAGCTGTGAATAAGCCTGAAGAGGCTATTTCCATGGATACATGGAACATGAGCTATGAGGGCAGAGAGAACCAGATAGCTGAGATAAGCAATTCCCTTCAAATAGAGGCAACAACTGACTTCCCTAGAGGGGGCACCTGAAGCATGGTACAAAATAATTTGGGGTGTCACTGAGTCATTGGTAAAAAGTCATTGCTCAAACATCTGATTAGGACTCAGGGTGGCCTATCCATTCTCTTTGCCTTGTCATACTGCAAGTTAATATGTGTTCATCTGCCCACTATGGCACCAGGGAGCCATCATCCCACCAAACCTTCCTCACCAAAATGCAGGTGAAGCAGAAAGTACAGAATCTTACCAGTCAGCTGCAGCAAATGACCACTGAAAGAAATTTGCAGTGAGATCGCCTGATCTTTATCACAAAAGAGTGCATGAAGAATTTGTATTCATTCTTTCAAATCCTATGATTTCAATCTTAGGTCCACTCTGTCATCATTAATTCATTTTATATAAGGACTGTGTTTCTGGTAGGCTGCATCTTCAGGGTATGCCTTTGCCCAAAATCATGTCTTTGAATCCTTTCCAAGGCAGAACCTCAAATGTGGACAGGAATGACATGAGGACAAAGACTATTCTGCTTCTTCTAAAAAGAAACAAAACAGAGCCTGTGGCATGAGTCATAGTCTTCATAGATTGAGGCAGTAGTATGCGAATTCCCAACATGCATTTGAAGAAATTCTATCAAGTGCTGGCTAGTGTGAGATGTTACTTGCTTTGAGTTTGAGTTGATTTTTCTGTTAGTTGGTTGTGAAGGCCGTGTGTTTGATTCTCCAAGCAGCAGTTGGAGAGGCCTGGTCACACATCTAAATGTATGGATACAGGGACTGAGACTGATCCCTGCTCTTTTTGTTCCTCTCTGAAAGGACACAACTGCATGCATTTGTTCAGCCACAAATTGATAGAGTTCTCCCACTCTTACTCAGTCTGTCTCTGTCTCTCTAAGCATCTCTTTCTTTGTCTCTCTGTGTCTCACATACATGTGTATGTGTTGTGTATTTTTTGATGTGTTTGTGCATGTATCTCCCCCTAGTCCCTGCAATCAGGGATCTGTTGTTGGGCTTGAGCAGTTCCTTCTCACAGTTCCCAGGTGATACCTTGGTGAAAATTGGGAGCACCACTCTGAACATTATAGTTCTGCCAGTGTACTTAATTTAGTGACACATAGATATACCTTTGGGGAGTTTATAAATATGTCATGATGTTGAATCCCATCCTCAAAAATGTTCATGATGTTATTTTGGTCTCCCTTGTGATACTACCATCATTGAGAATTTGTTTTGAATACGGGAGAAACATCTTTACAGATTCTGGAGAATATACACGTGTGGAGTAGACACTAGGTCAATTCTTATACAGCAGTTTCAGCAAGCCTACTGAGAGAGCTCATGCAGCTCTACCTCCCATCATCTAAACAGCCTTCCTCTCCTGGCCTAAGGTCAGAATAGCTGTGAGTAAATTGTTTGAAACTCTGTGGGTTTGATCCTGGGTCTTGGCACCAACAATGTAAGTAAATTGGTTGCAACAACTATGGGGAAAGCTGTCCTGAAAACCGCAGGAGTCAGGCAACACCTTGAGCTGCTTAGGATAGCTCACATGGCTGGACCTGCAAATAGACAGTTTAGCCCTTAAGGGTGATATATCCCACACACCTTGAGCTGCTCAGAACAACAGCTCTGCGCTGAAGGTTTCCTGGACACCTGGAGCTGATTAGCACAGCTCTGATGGCTGGAACTGCAAGGAGACAGTTTAGTTCTGGAGGAGCAGTTATCCTGACACCTCAAGCTGCTCAAAACAGCTCTGCCCTGAAGGTGTCCTGGAGACCTGGAGCTGTTTTGCACAGCTCTGACAGCTGGACTGCAAAGAAGCAGCCCAACCCTGGAAGGGAAAATTTTCTGACTTTGTGGGAAATTCAGGCATGGAACTTTGGGGATGATCTCCCCACAAGATACAGCAATCCTTTTCCTCTCCTGGAAAGCTGCTACAGCTGGCCTTTGCTCAGCACCCTCTTAAGGGGACTTCCTAGCAGAGAGTTGCTTCTCTGGGCTAAGATATTGCTTCTTTTGCTTCACTCTGCAATAAGGGAAAACCCTGTAGAAATGTAGCAATGTCCTGTGGCTCCCTGTGGAGAAAAGTGTTACTGTTTGAAGCCTTTATTGCTCTGTCCACTGAGTGATGCCTCTGCAAAGATCATCTATTCATCTCCTCCTCTTATGCTCTTTCAGCTCTCTCTTGTTTTGTCCAGTGAGGGATGTCTCAGTGAGGATCTTCTCTACTCCAGTGAATAAAGGTCTTCACACCCAAGACTCTTTTGAGAAAGAGATTTATTTGGGAAGGAGTCTAGGAAAGTATCTGCCTCTAATGGGTTGGAGAGAACAGCCTTTTTATCTAACTGACCAGGCAGGGTGGTTTACACAGGATGTTTTGGGGGTGACTTGGGGCCCAGAGTTCTTCTGTCCCACTCTGTGATTGGTTGGTTTCACAAATCAGTTGGCCAGGATCAGGGATGGCTCTGATCTGACTAAGCCAAACTGAGTTTCTTTCTGTCCTGATCTGAATCTTCATTCCCTGGTTCTGGGATCCAGATCAGAGTGGGTTGTTTTTTGTTTTTTGTTTTTTTTTTTTCGAGACAAGGTTTGTCCATGTAGCTTTGTCCCTTTCCTGGAAGTCGCTTTAGAGACCAAGGGCCTCGCACTCACAGAGAACCACCTGGCTCTGTCTCCCAAGTGCTGGGATTAAAGGAGTGTGCCACCACTGCCTGGCCAGAGTGGGTTTTTTTAGTCAGCGCCTTTTCCCTACAATAGAAATTTTAATAAATAGCTGAAGTTCCCAATACTTAGGAGACAGTATGTGGCATTCCATGACAACCAGTAGTCTAGAACACACCCTGAATTTCTGTGATAATTGAGGCCAATGTTCATGGAATTCTTTATCTCTAGGTCCAGGACTTACCACCAGCCAAATCCTTTGTATGAAAAGCTTAAGATCGAGCATAAGCAGGTCATGTCACATATGCAGAGCTTAAAGAATGAGAACACTAAGGCCTCAGAGAAATTAAATGATCTGGCCAAGAATTCAGTCTTCTATTGTGAAGTGCCTGTCTTTCAGGGGACCACAGCATTGTGCAATGGCCATCTCTGGCTTTCTTTGTTGCTGCACTGCATAGTCTGAAGCTCTGCTCCCAGTCTTTCTGCCTCTTTGCACGCTTCCTTAGCAAGTAGTGCTTTGTCTTAGGCTTCTCATTCTCAGCTTGGCCAACAGAGAAAGAGACTGTTAGCTACTCCCAACCACATATTCTCATACTCAGTAGCCTCTAGAACTACTATTTCTAACCTTCCTAATGCCATAGCCATTTAAATACAATTCCTCATGTTGTGAAATTCCACCATAAAATTATTTTTCTTGCTACCTCATAAGTGTGATCACTTCCGTTATCATTCATAATGTAAATATCTGTTTGCAGGGTATCTGAGATGCCTCCCCTGTGAAAGAGTAATTCCATCTCCAAATGAGGTATGGCATTTAGAAGTCCTATGTGCAACACAAGATGGGAATCATGCAGGGTTTTGGATAAGGGTCTATTGATATAGGACTGCTACACTGCTAGTGCCTCCTACCCTCACTCACCTGAGAAATCTGTGCAGATCAGAAACTTCCTTTGTCTCCTGGAACTAAACTTCACCAAATCATAGCATTGTGGCTGGTTGTAGCCAAGGTAGAAGCATTCTAATCATGTATGGCTTAAAGACAATCAATAATACCAATCTTATATGGTTTCTAAACTATTTGTAATATTTATAAGACAAACCTGAAAGTGGAGTGCAATATTCAGAAATTCTAGAAACCAGACCTTGAGTGTTCCAATCCGTTTTCCCACTGCACATTAAACACTGCACCATATGTGCACACTGGACAGTGATATTATAAGCATCATACCTTCCCAAGCTCAGGCTGCAGAGTCTCCATATACCCAGGAAATCCATACATAGGAAGGCTCAGAGGACAAGGACTACTACCCAGGTCACCACATGAGCTAACAAAACCACAGTCTGCACCATGGTTGATCCAAGTCCCAGCAGAAGTGACAGCTCAGCAGACCTGCTCAGAACAGGCTACAGTCACCATGGCATGGCTTGTGGACTCCTTACAGCTCCCTACAGCAGAAAAAGAAGAGAATCCTAGAAAGAACCTGGAAGCATCCTGCTGATGCTCCAGATTGCTAACCCACCCCGGAGTCCCTCATCATCTAGGATCACCCAGTTGGCCTTCAGGAAATTAACAGTTTTCCTACTGGGAGAGCAGAGTTCAAAGGACTCAGAGAAAAAAACACTCCCAGGTGGGTTCTTCCACAATATGATTGGATAGGCCACTAATGATGGGATTGGTAGCTTAGTAAAATTCTCTAATGTACTAGAGCACTTCATGTTTTTCTTCCAAGGCACAGGGTCTATGGGTGCACACTTCATTTCATACTCAATGTCCAGTGCAACCAACCTGCTGCTTAATAGCTGGGAAGTCCTACAACCAAACAGAGGTCACATGTAAACAGTAACTGTTCTTAAACAAAAAGAAGCCCTGGATTAGAACACAATGAAGGGTCTATGGGAGGGTTTGTAGGCAGGGAAGACATGTGATAATAATGTAATTATAATCTCTAAAGTTGTAACAGACTTTATGACAATGTGCTCCAGAGACCAAGGATTTGTATTAGAGGACAACAAGCACTATTAACATCATGTTTCTTGGGGTACACATCTTAAACCTGGAAAACACAGTCATGTTAGGCAGGGCCACACAATTCTATCCAGTTCTACTTCTTAGGTTCAAATGGTGTAACTACTCTAATTTGGTTTCACAAAATTTCAGTTCTTTATCCAGATTCTTGATTGCCTGGTCTGTGTACCCAAGAAATGACCAGTAAAAATATTCATTGATCATGTAACATTGACTATCTCAAAACTCATTGCTAAGGTCAACTACGATCCCAGCAGGAAAGTTTTTACCCTCTTTCTTCCTCATCCCTCTCTCTGCCATGACTATACCTGCTTGACAGCTGGTTAGTGAACTCAATTCTTACACAAGTTTGACTTCATTTGTAAATTCACAATAAAATCTAGAGAAGTTAGAGGATACTCATTTACTGGTCTATTTTTCCTTCCCACAGACCAGACAAGGCCCAGCCTATACAGAGTGGCAGTACTCTCTTTCCAGCATTGGAAGGCAGAGGAAGGATTAGGTGTTCAATGTAATTCTAAATTATATTGTGTGAGGAAATCCCAATCTACAAGAGATATTGACCTGAACCAATGAGTCACAACCTTCCTAAAGCTGTGACACAGTTTCTAATGATGTGGTGACACCCCCAACTACAAAATTATTTTCACTGCTGCTTGATAACTATGTTTTTGTTCCTGTTAAAATTATAATATACATACCTGCACGTTATCACAGTCTAATGCCAGTCTTGTTGTAGGTTCATTAGATTCCCCAAAGGGAGCCATGACCTCCAAGGTTGAGAAGCACTGCTATAAACTGACATAAACAAATACATAAAAAATACCAGTTAAGAAAAAATTGGAATAAAATTCTTAAACTGGGAAACATAGAAAAAACTATTAGTAATGCATTAAAAGAAAATGAATATTAAAAAGGATACCAATAATTGATGTTTTAAAGTGACAAAAATGATTGAAAGCATATGTAGCTATACTGACTTTGAATCAGAGTAGGTACCTCCATGGAAGAGTGAATACCACTAATAAGAGACTGTATGACTTTGTCCCATGTAAAATGATAGCAATTGAGTGCTGTAATTTAACACATGGAGTTACAGCCAATGGCCTTAAATCTCTAATACAGTTTGGATTCAGAAACAGAATAAAAGCAAGCTGGGCAGTGATATGTCACGTGTCTTTAGTCCCAGAACTCAGGATACAGAAGCAGGCAAATCTCTTTTAGTTCAAGGCCAGCATGGACTACAGAGCAAGTTCTAGGACAGCCAGGACAATTACACAGAGAAACTCTGTCCCACCAAAAAACAAGGAATTGATAAAAGCCCTACTGAATAAAAATTGTATTTTCAAAATAGACTGAAATGTGGAATTCTATGTCAAAGTGTAATATCACAACTCAGAGTTTACATGTAAAATTCAAAAATTCTTTTTTAATGTAGATCTAATTTAAATACAATCATATAATTTCATTTCAAGCTTATCCCAGCCACTTACACTTCAAATCTTCCCATATCCCCAAATCAATAATAACCTCTATTAGATAATTATTATTCATATATATATACATATACATGTATATATATATATATATATATATATCTTCATAATGTTAATCCAGCTTTAATGATTTTATCTTTTCATGTCTCACCAATTTTCTCTAGACAAGCAATAATAAAGATAACCTATGGCAGAGGGTAACTCTCCTTGTCACATTATTCATTAGGTGTCTCTAGTTGTTTGATGAGGGATTTGAGGTAGAGGGACACTATGAATTATGAAACAGTAATTCAGGAGAGTTCCTCAGTTATGATTGAAGGAAAGTCAGTACAAAAGTTGAAGGAGAGACTGGCAACAACCTTAGCACCAAGCATAAGAATCTTGATTTAATTTTTTTTTTTGAGAAAGGGTTTCTCTGTATAGATTTTTGCCTTTCCTGGAACTCTCTTTGGAGAACAGGCTGGCCTCAGACTCACAGAGATCTACCTGACTCTGACTCCTGAGTACTGGAATTAAAGCTGTGTGCCACCACCACTTGACCTAGAATAAATATTATGTGTAATGAGGATACTATGACTTTTTTCTTTCCTGTCTGTATCACCTTGAAATTCATATTGTCATAGACTGACATATAGGACTTCACAGAGAACATTGAATAGGTATGGACACAGTTAGTATCCTTTACTTTGCCACTTATAGAAGAACTGTTTTGAGATTTCTCCATTTAGAGTGATTATGTTTGTTGTTATTATGAGACTGTAGATATGAATAAGCCTGAAGAGGCTATCTCCTTTGTTACATAAAACAAATATTCTCACCTATGTAAGGGCTAACTGTTATCAACAGTATACATATTGGGCCCAATAAATCAGATAAATAAACAAAAATTCTCATCTAATAAAATTTTAATATCAAAACTATACATATTGAACATAATTAGGTAAATAAATCAAAATGTCTCATCTGCTAAAGGTCTAATATCAACAATATACATATTGAACACAAGAAATCATTAGAAGAAAACAAAATTCTCATGTTATATAAGTCAAGTACCAAAAATATAGTTACTGACACAAGAAACTAAGTAAAACAAAAATTCTCACCTGATAAAGGTCTGCTGTCCAAAATAGATATTAAACCCAAGGAACTACATAAATAAAACACAAATTATCATCTGATAAATTTCTAATATCCAAAATACATATTTAATGCAAGAAGTCAGATAAAGAAAACAAAATTTTGATTTAATAAATATATAATATCAAAAATATACATATTGAACTCAAGAAATCAAATAAAACAAAAATTCTCGTCAGATAAAGGTCTATAATGGATGATATAATATAATGGATTAGAGACAAGAAATATGATAAATAAAACAAAAATTCTCATCTGATAAAGGTCTAATATCAAAATATACATATTGTACACAAGAAATTAAATAAAACATTTTCTCACCTGAAAAAGGTCTTAATCCAAAATATACATGTTGAACACAAGAACTCAGATAACTAAAACAAAGTCATATCTGATAACAGTCTATTATGCATAAAATAGAGTGTGAAGACAAGAATTCAGTTTAATAAAGCATCTTCATTCTGAGGTTAATACAGTTCTTCATAACCATTCATCTAAGAGCAGAGTTCACAAGGCTGTTAAGTGTCTTTTTCTTGAAGTTTCCTTTATTTGTGTTCTCTATCTTTTCTATTGGTGAGAATAGCATTGGTACAGATATAGTCTAGATTCACAGGTTGTGTAGGCTCCCAATCAATACATTTTTTCACTGTGTGATTTATTGATTTTCAGCTAAGACCTTGTGTTACAAACTGAACCTGCCAGAGACAATTTTTTAAATCATTTTATAATTTATATACATTTCTAGATTCAGGGGCAAGTTCTATTGAATTGCAAATCTCTGCTTGTTCAGAAAAGTTCTGGTTCTGGGGAAGAAGGCAGGATCAGGAATCATTGTGCTGTGTCTTTAAGCCCAGTGTAACCCTAGGGGAGCTGCTCCTGTCACTCAGGTCTCACTAGCAAATCAGGTACTCCAGGCAACCTGCCAGTAAGAAATTATACAGGGTTCTTCTGGTCTCCAGCTTCAGAATTGGTTTAGAAAAGAATCTGTCCCTGTGATTTTGTTTGCTGTGTTGTGAGTGTTGCTGATGGGAGCTGAGCAGAGAACATGGCCGAGCTGGAAAAGCACAATATCCTGAGCCAAGGGCTGCTGTCCCCAGACAGGGAGGGATGCTCAGTTGAGTCATGGGAATTAGTGTGTTGGGTCCTCCCTTTGCTGGGTGGAAGCAGGTTGTCAGATGCAGAGTTCTCTTTGTTCTTGCCTTCTGCTGTGTTGTCCTTCATGGTCTTGTTCATCCTGCATGTTCCAGTGTGAATCTTTGTGGTGCTGCAAAGTCTTTGCAATTGTTGGGGCCAGCTGGCAGCCTTTGAATAACTTCACAATGTTGAATGAATCTGTGCAGAACATTGAGAGCAGGACTGTGTTTTGAAATGTCCTTGTTGACATCGCTGTGAAATGCCAGCACCACATGTGTGATGTTTCTATGGAACACAGAATTCCAAACTCAAAGAGGCCTGATCCTCCCTTATATTCCAGAAGTTGTATACTTTGAACATTTAACATTAAGATTTAAAAACCAACTGGAATTAATTTTAGGAGCTTGTAAACATTATTTCCTGTGTAAAGTTGCACTCCATTGCTAAACTGTGATGTAAAAGAGTAAAACTGATGGTAATAGAGTTGATGGTACATGGTCTTTACAGTTCTTAGGAGACATTAGTTCGCAAAGCAGAATTTAGTTAAGAAAAGTATGCCTCACAAATACCCAAAGATAAGTACTCTGCTAACCATGCTGGTTACTAATAGTATGATAAGATGTAAAAGTTTGTTCCCCAGGATTAACCAGCTATATTCCAGAACATGGGAGACAGCTCTAATTTATAACCAGTAGAAAGACCATTACAAGACCATTCTTCCATTAAAAACCTGGCCTCTAACATGTTGCTCAAGAGACCGTTACAGGCTCACAATCAACATTAAGTCCTACTGTGCCATGGAGGTATATTAATTCTATAAATGGGAATCTCCAGTCTTTTTGAAAAGCAGTTTTGAGTAAAGATCTCCTACATTGGTTGAGGTAGACTTGAACCATTGCCTTTATTATCCCCCAATTAATCAAGTTAAATACTGTACCACCACAGAGTGTAGTTGGAGTTTTCCTGCCTGGCCCATAGTCAGGACAAATTTCTCTCACCCACTAGTCCCACAGTCGCTCAGACACAACCAAGAAAGCACACAGAGACTTATATTGCGTACAAACTGTATGGCCATGGCAGGTTGCTTGTTATCTACCTTTTCTATCTTAATTTAACCCATTTCTGTTAGTCTATACTTTGCCACATGGCTTGTGGCTTATCAGTGTCTTTACATGTTGCTTATCATGGAGGCAGCTGGTGGTGTCTCTCCCCAGCCTTCTACTTCCCAGAATTCTCTTCTCTCTTGTCCTGCTTATATTTCCAGTCTGGCCACTGGCCAATCAAAACTTTATTTAAACAGAGCGATATCCACAGCAACAGAGTTCTAAAATTACCAGTTTGAGACACATAGTGGACTGTCCATTGCACTACAGGGAGAGAAAATGTGTGGAAAATGGCTTCTTCCTTCAGACTAGAAGAGCAGGAAGAGTGAAATTGACCTGCAGACAGGTGGTGAGGCCTGCAGACAGGGGTGGGGCCTGTAGACAGGTGAGAGGCCACTGTACACACTGTAGGGGATATTATACTAGGCAATAGCTTGATCACAGACTGAAGTTGAGTGCAGTGAGCTGCAGAGTCTCCATTACAAAGGCAGGTTTATGAGGCATGGTGAGTGACTTTCTCTACAATTTCTCTCCATATTTTAATTTCTCCTATGTGGATGAAG
>NW_023412442.1:0-20239 GCF_903995425.1 Onychomys torridus
GGAGAGAATTAATGTCCTTCAGTGACATTCCAGCCCTCTTGGAATAAGAGGAAGAATATTATAATTGTTTTATGAGGACTTAGCCCTTATGAGGCCCTATTGTTCTAATGTCTGATTACTACTTGATCTCATCTCTCATACCATGACCTTCCTCTTTTATTTTTATGTATATTGATGTTTTTCTTTTATCTACATTTTGTGTACCACATTGAAACAGTGCCCTCGGAGGCCAGAGGAGGGCCTTAGGTCTCTTGGAACTAGAATTCCCCCCTTGGAGCTGGGAGTCGAACCCAGGTCCTCTGGAAGAACAGCCAGGGCTCTAAACTCTTGTGCCATCTCTGCAGCCTCTATCCTACCCTTTCTTCAAATCTGCCAGGCAACCACATTTCCTCTCCAGGCCCTTTGCATGAGTTCATTTTATTCTGTCTAGAATCTCTCCCCATAAACCCTGACTTGGTTGTCCCTGTTACCTCCTTCCAGCTCTTTATTTAGATGTTGCCTTAACAATGAGGCTAACCAGCCTATACAAAGTATCAAAATCTTTCCTCCTCCTGCCTGTCTTAACTCCCCCAGCACTTACAGCCATCTGTACATTTACTTATTTTGTTGGTTCCTCCCGTAGAATTTGGTTTACACATACATGGATAGATGGTTTTATTTATTCTGTGCTTTTTTAGTCCTTAACTCCAGTCCTAGGGGATCTGACACCCACATCTGGCTTTCAAGGACACCAGAGGTGTACATGGTGTATGGACACACTTGCAGGCAAAACATCCACACACAAAAATGAAAAACTGATGCTAACTAAACAGATTTTGAATGAGTGGCCTACAACACCAGCTTTTCATATAAGCTAGCAGCTTCCATAGTAAGAAGAGAGCAGCCCCGGTTAGCTTTACTGCATCTTGGTGTAATATGTTTCTGGTCTGACTGATGGATCAAGGTAGAGATTATACCAAAACCTTGCATATACCTGAGCATAGCTCTCTCATATTTATTTGTTTGTTTATTTCAAGTCAGGGCCTCAGTGTGCACCCATGGATAACCTATAACCTATTATGTAAGCCAGGCTGGCCTCAAATTCAGAAAGCTGTCTCCTGGGATTAAAGGCAGGCCTGGGACTCCTAGTCTTAAAAAAACAAACAAACAAAAAAGTAGCCTTAAAAAAATGGTTTGTGTGTGTGTGTGTGTGTGTGTGTGTGTGTGTGTGTGTGTGTAAAAGTATATGTGGGTTCATGTGCATGGGCACATGCGTGTCCATGGGTGCATGTTCAAGTGTGGGAGTGCAGAGGGTTAAGTTGACATTGAATGTCTTTTTCCATGGCTCTCCCTTTGTTTGTTAAGGCAGGGTCTCTCACTGAACCTGGAACTCACCAATTCAGCTAAGCAACATCTAAATAAAACCTCCAGTCCAGAAAGAGCTGGAAACTGTGAGAATTCTTTGGTTGTGGTGGTTTTCATTATAAACTTCGACAACTGCAGTTAAGTTTGCTATCCAAGGTCACAACTCCAGGACTAGAAATTGAACTACAATTCCCTGAGTGCATCTCTAGTCTCTTGGGGAATGCTGGGATGTGTGGCAGAAATGTTTTTGGCTAATTATAATTACTGTCGTGGGCATAGCGATTAAATTATGTTTCCCAGAGTGCATCTTTAGGAGGATTCTGGGAGGAGTGGCAGAAGCATCAGCCCCACAGGGAAGGGAAAGGAGAAACCATTTGAACTTGGACATTTGACGTTTCCTAGGGTTTGCATACTGTTGGGGCTTAGGAGGCACTCCAAAAAGACTTCAGAGTGAGTACAGCGAAATGAAACCTGTTCTAAGTGCAAGCAGTTTATAGTGAGGAGCCATAATCAAAATTTAGCAGACGCTCTCGGGTACAGAGTTTAAGTGTTTCTAATCTCGAGAAACCGGACCATTTTGCATTCAACACTGAGTACCTCTGATTTATTTTCTGAAACATTATTTGGAGAGCTAATTAAACATGGAATGGTCCCTTTTCTCACCTTTTCTCTTAATTTTTGAAGTGGTGGTGGGATCTTTTAGAAGTAAACCATAAAGCTTTTTATATAACCAAGACCGTAAAGTCTGCATCACAGTGTCTTCGCATCCTTCCCAGCCCTGTCGAAGTCCACAGTGACATGGATGTTCCCAGGACCTCCCAAAGACAGGCAGCGATGCCTCTGCAGGGTGAGGGCACCCATGAAGATTCAGGATGAACGCTTTGTCACGCTTTATGCCTTATAAGTCATTCCTTCTGTAAAGACAAGCAAGATGAGAAGTGTGTGTGTGTGTGTACATACCTGCTTGTTCATATGGATTCTGCCTTGGCATTTGTTAGTTTTAGGTTAAAACAGTGTTACCTTTAATCTCATCTCTTAATTCTTTGTACACACACAAACACACACAACACACACACACACACACACACACACACACACACACACACAAGGGGTGCAGCGTTCTGTGACAAATTCCTGAACATTCAGGCCATGATAGTCTGCAGCTGGCTAAAATTAGTTTAGTAACAGAAATTGGGCAGGAGACCAGGCCCATACAGTGGGCTGCCCAGAGGAGGGAGTAGCTGCAGCCACAAGGAAGTAGCTCTTGCCATTCCCTGGGATCCATGAACCTCACCAGAGGAATCCAGTAGCCTGGAAATAATCTTCAGTTATTAGTCTCAGGAACCACTGATTTGCTATACATCCTTATTTCTTAAAAAGTGTAAGTGCATGTGCTTTAATTTTTAAAGGAGGCTGGGCATTGTGTCTCAGTGCCTATAATCCCTCCTGCTGAAGCAAAGTGGTTGCATGCTAGCCGTGGCTACAGAGTGAGACCTTATCTCACGAATAAGTAACTGAATGAAATTTAAAAATCAGTAAAAAATAAATAAATTTAATTCAGAGCTGGGAAGATGGCTCAATGGGTAAAATGCTTGCTGAGTTTGCTTCCCCCAGACCCATGTAAAGCTGGGGGCAAAAACACCTGTAATCCAAGCACCCTACAGTGAAAGGAGAGGCAGAGGAGATGCCCTGGATGCTCACAGGCTAACTAACCTGGTGTCCACAGGGACGAACAACAGAAACAGCCTGTCTGAAAATAAGGTGGAGGCTGAAGACCAACCCCTGTGGGTGTCCTCCAATCTGTACCTGTGACCTGTGGCCTGTGTGTGCCTACACACACACACACACACACACACACACACACACACCCCACACACACATATTAAGTGCAATAATTGCATGTACCCTTCTCAACCCTCATCATCTCTTTCTCCTAAGCTGCCACTGACTATAGCTTGGTCTGTATACTTCTAGTCATTTGAAAAATATAAATACCTAACTATAATCCTAGCATCCAGTAGGTGGTAGCAGGAGGATCAGTGAATTCAAGGCCAGCCTGGGTTGTGTAAGACCCTCTCAAAACAAACAAACAACAATAACAAATCCACATAACTCCAAATGAGTGAAGTGTCATACATTTGTAATCACAGCACCAAGGAGTCAAAGGTAGGAGGATTGCCATGAGTTCAAGGTCAGCCTGGGTTATACAGTGATTATGATTTCCTGGTCTGCCTAAGCTAAGACCCAATCTCAAAATAACAACAACAACAACAACAACAGCAAAAATGTAATTTATGTATACCAGACTGTTTATCTGTTCTTTTCATTGTAAATGAATGAGGTAATGGTGACCAACCAAATATTACTTGTCTAGCTGAAGATGTAATAGCAAATGAAGCTCGGTGTGGTGGCTTCTGTGTGTTATCTCAGCACTTGTGGGGCTGATAGAGGATGATTGCCTCTGGTTTGGAGCCAGCCTAGGCTATATTGTGAATCCCAGGCCAGACTCACCTTAGAAAGTCATCATCATAAATTGATAAAAATACATATTTATAGTATGCAATGTAATATTTCAATATTTGCATATCCTATTAAATAAATCAAGTTAATATATCTGTCACCTCACATAATTATAGTTGTTCATTGTAATGAGGGCATTTAAGATCTTTTTCAGGTTTTCAAGTGTCTTTCAAGTGTCTATGGTGACCATCAGTAGTACAGATTTTCAGAATTTACATATCTTATCCAAGTATATCCTGTATACACTTTGGCTAGTATCTCCCCATTGCCTCCTGGGTATTTCTCACTTAGTAAAATATTATGAATACTCTTTCCTGTTTCTATACACATAATTCACTATTTAGAAGCTACTTATTATTCTATTTAATATAATTTGGGGGGTTACTAGAGTCAAACCTCAGGCCTCATGCCTATTAGGTAAGTAGTCTACAACAGAGCTACATCCCCAGACCAGATCTAATTTTGTAATTTAAACTTTTTATTCTACTGTTAGTGTGTGTGTGTGTGTGTGTGTGTGTGTGTGTGTGTGTGTGTGCCTGCATCTGCAAGCCTGCCATAGTCTGCATGTGGAGGCCAGTGGACCACTCTGGGGAGTCAGTCTTCTTCTCCTTCCACCGTGGGTTCCAGGAATCAAACCCAGCTCACCAGGCTTGTGCATGGAGTGCTTTAAGTGGCTGAGCCATCTTGCTGGGTCCCATTATCATAATTTTAAAAGAAGTATATATTTATTTTATGTTCATTCATAAACAACTGTATGTCTCTATACCACGTGTGTGCCTGGTGCTTGTGGAGGCCAGAAGAGGGCACTGGATTCCATGGGAGTGGAGTTACAGACAGTTGTGAGCAGCCTCGTGGGTGCTGGGAACTGAGCAGATCCTCCGGAAGAGCAGCCAGGGCCTTGAAATGCTGTGTCCTCTCCAGCCCCTAGACTTTTTACTAACATTCTTAAACATGTTCTTTCCTCCCTAGGATAGATTCTTAGATGTAGAATTTTTAGGTAAAATAAAGTTTATTTAACACATTAATAGTTACTTAAATTAACTTTAAAATATTGGAACAATATACATTTCTGAATTATATGTGAGCTAGTAAAGTTGGCCTTAAACACATACCTTTAGATCATTAAAATTGCACCTTTAACACCATCTCAGACTGCTTTTTAAACCCACAGAGTCCATACTGCCTTCTGTGAAGGTGATTCATACTGTATGTTTTTTGTTTCTTAAGCGACCTTGAGTAACATCAGTACCTAATATTTTGTTGACTCTTATGTGCTAAATATATTTTTACCCTCGCCAGGGTCATAGATCGCAACCAGAACTATTCAAGGGTTAGTCACCAGTGACTCATAATTGTGCAATCAAGAAGCAGGCCTGAACTCTAAGTGTTTAACTGTATGGTCTTACTTTCTCGGTGGAATTTCTTGATGTTTTTACTGCTAATATGAAAGGTGCCTTGCACAGGGAAGACAATACACACTGATGCACAATTTAAAAGGAAACTTTGGGCTGGGCATGTAGCTCAGGGGTTAAGTGCTTGTCTAGGATGTAGATGGTAGCATTTGGATGTGTGAGGCCCTGGCTTCAATCCCCAAGAATGCAGAAGCAAGCACTCGAGCACAGTTCTGAAAATGGATGTTTAAGACACAGAATATAATACAAAAATAGAGACTACCTTGGATTCCTGTGAATTTGCATAGCTGCCTGTTGATATATTTTCCTAGTGGCCCTGATTTTAATTTTTCTTAATCTACAGGATTTTCTCCTACTTCATTCTCTAAGAGATATTGGGTTTTTTGTTTGTTTGCTTGTTTTTCTTTTTGATTTTTAGAGGCAAGGTTTCTCTGTGTAACAGTCGTGGCTGTCCTCGAACTCACTCTGTGGCCCAGGCTGGCCTCCAACTCACAGAGATCCACCTGCCTCTGCCTCCCGAGTGCTGGAATTAAAGTTGTGCGCCACCACATCCAGCCCGAGATGTTGGATTTTTTTTTTTTTTACTACATCTTAAATTTACTTATTTTGTGTGTATGCCCTGGTGCATTTGTGGAGGTTAAAGGAGAGCTTGTGAGAATTGGCTCTTTCCTTCCACCATGTGAGTCTTGGGGACTGAACTCAGGTTGTCAGGCTTGGTGGCACACACCTTTACCAGCTGAGCCATCTCACCAGCCTAGAATGTTGTTTTCCATGGATGAGAAACCCGGATTCCGGAGTCTGGAGCTATCTCAGAGTTGTCATTTATTCTGTTAGGATAATGCTAATGACCATAATACATTTCAGTGGTCAGGAGACTGGGTGTAGCCTGGTGGTAGAGCGAATGGCTTGATGTGCCAGACCCTGCACTCAGTCTCAAGAACTGAAACTGAAATAATTTAAAAACTTTCAGCTTCTTAATATGGCAAAGCTGCCTTTCTTCTTCTTTTTTTAATATTTACTTATTTATTATGTATACAGTGTTCTGCCTGCATGTGTACCTTCACACCAGATCTCATTACAGATGGTTGTGAGCCACCATGTGGTTGCTGGGAATTGAACTCACCTCTGAACCATCTCTCCAGCCCAGCTGCCTTTCTTTTTTAAGAATTCCTTTCTGGTGTTACCCACAGTTCTAGGGATTGAACCCAGGACCTTGCACATGCCATGAAAGTGTTCTATCATGACCCCACCCCCACCCCTACCCAATATGTATGGTCAAAGTTCATTTCTTACAAACAGTCCAATGCAGAGGAGTTTTGGTTGGTGGGGAGCTTTTCTCCCTGGGTGAATCAAGGATCCAAGCTACTCTATCTACTGACTGCCTTTGCCATTGGGGTCTTCCAAGCAAGGGGAAGTGAGGATGGAAAAGCCAGCCACATTCACTGCTAATGCTTCATTCTAGAAGGGATGCACATCACTTCCACTAACACCATATTGTTAAGACCCAGGCATAGCCCCACCTAAGAACAAGGAAGAGGAGAGAGATGGTTGACTTTGCAGCCACCTCTTAGCAACAGCTCCACAGTATGAAGGAGGAAACACATTATTTATGTTAATTAGGGGATTCTTACAACTCACTAGCTTAGCAGAAAAGGTTTTGATTGTTTATTAGGAAATAAGCAATGGGTAGTTTGAGATCCCATAGCTAGTTAGTGATAAAGTACAATGAAGGCCTGGGGTAGGTTGCATATCTAAAGTCCCAGCACTTAGGAGGTAGAGGCAGGTGGATCTCTGTGAGTCTGAGGCCAGCCAAGGCTACATAGTGAGGCCCTATCTTAAAAAACAAGAACAACAGATGGACAAACAAAACAAAACAGTGTCAAAGCCCGTTCACATGAGTTTTGGAGTTATTTTTGTTGTTGTTTGTTTGTTTGTTTTTCCCTGATATTGCAAAGTGATGCTGTCCTGGCTTAAACTATAACTCTTTTGTTGACTTATTACTTTAAAGTGCATACTGTGACCCTAAAAACAAAACAATCGAACCTCCATTTTTCTCTAGGAGCCCAACAATGTCTCTGTATTGCAGAACAGTTTGCAGGAGGAAATCTTTTTTGTGCTTTAGGCTGCTGTCAACTTATGTCACTAAGACACGGTGAGTTCTGACCAACCTGATTATATGGGGCCTATTAAATACTAAACTCTAAACTCTTAAAAATTCCATATTAAGAATTAAATGTATGAGATAAAAATTACACATAATATTGTCCACTGTAAATTATTTACAGTTGAAAGCCATTTAATGATAAATATCCAGCATTGAAAATGTTTCATACTCTTGACTATAAGTTCTACTCAAATAAGACATTGTCCTTCCGGCCAAGAGTGGTAATGCTCACCTGAAATCCCAGAATGTAAATGGTGGAGACAGGAGGACCTACAAGAGCCTCATCTATGTAGAGAATTTGAGGTCAGCCCTGTTACATGAAAGTCTCTCAAGGAGGAGGAGGAAGAAAAAAAAAAGAAGGAAGAAGAAGAAGAGGAGGAAGAAGAGGTCTTTTTTGTTATTGTTACTGTTTTTGTTTTGAAGCAGAGTCTAGCAATTTTTTCCTGTGTATGTACATATTTATGGCTACACATGTAGAGAAAGGTGAATGTACATGGGTGTGTATATGTGTATGTAGACAGAGGTTGACCAGATGTCTTCCTCAATGACTTTTTTTTGTTGTTGTTGTTATTTTTGTTTGTTTGTTTGTTTTTGAGACTGGGTTTCTCTGTGTAGCTTTGCACCTTTCCTAGAACTCACTCTGTAGCCCAGGCTGGCCTTGAACTCACAGAGATCCACCTGCCTCTGCCTCCCGAGTGCTGAGATTAAAGGCATGCACCACCACCGCCTAGCGCTCAATCACTCTTCTACCTTACTATTTTTTTTTAAGTTTTATGTATATGATACTTTGCCTGCATACGTTTGTGTACTATGAATCTACAGTGTCCACAGAAGCCAGAAGAGAGTGTCAGATCCTCTGGAACTGTGTAGATGGTTGTTAACTGCCACGTGGGTGCTGTGAACTGAACTCAGGTCCTCTGGAAGAGCAGCCAGTGCTCTTAACTACAGAGTCATCTCTTTAGTCCACCGCCTTATTTTTTGAGGTGGGGTCTCTCACTGAACCTAGAGATCACTGATTGGCTAGCCAGCAAGCCCCAGGGATCCTTTTGTCTCTCCCTCCCTGGTTCTGGGATTATAGAGCCCTGCCCAGCTTTTTGAGGTGTTAGATCCAAACTCTGGTCTTCGTGTTGGCCTAGGAAGCACTTTACTGGCTGGGTCATCTCCATCATCCCTATTGGTTATTTGGGGTGGCATCTGACTATATAGTCCAGGATATTTTGACTGCTTGCTCTTCTGCTCTGGCCTCCCAAGTGCTGGGACTGCCTGTGTGAATCACCACACCCAGCCAAGACTTTGACTTTGCTCTGTGGTGTCTTGTTTCATGAAGCAGTGCTTCCCACATAACAGGCACTGAGATATTGTCGGACCAATGAACAGGAAGGAAGATGTTAAAGGAGGCCTGCTCAGTGTGGTTTTTAAGAAACACAGTTAAACTATATTGAATAGCATAGTTAAGTTTCCTGAAACAGCAAGGATAACTCCAAGACCTTCCTTCTCTCAAAAGAGATACACTTCAGTGGAAGGTAGAACAGGGAGAAGAAGAAGAAAAAAAAAAAGGCTGGAGCAAAGTGCAGGGGCCTGTGGGAATGTACAGCAGTGACAACTGGTATTTAACAAGTCGATCCACCAGATGCATGATGCCCTGTTAGAGGAACCCACTTGGCAAAGCCATGGGGTTATTGACTGTAAATGATTGGTTGTCCATAACTTTCTTGGGTGCCACTGTTAAGCCTCCCTAATCAGAATCAGGGTTCTTTCCACAGCCCTTTGGTAGTGTGTTTTACGCTTATTTGGCACACATATAGCTGTGAATGGTCAGGAAGATGATTTCTGTTTAAGCTATATAATTCTGACAATCAGAAATAATACCAGAATATTCTCTTCTGATACAGGAAAGTAACAGTATTCTCAGTCTCAAAGACAGCTAATTTTAGACTTTGAAACAGACTAAATTGTCCTGCAGAAAATACACACAGACTGATTCCCAGGTGTTGTTTACTGCTAAATCAAGGCCAGGCTGTTTACACTGAGACATCGCTCCTTGCAGTAGCTCTCTTTCTGCACTAGTATCCTGATGACTCAAGGTTCTGCCAGCTGTTTACTGTCTGGGATCCTCGTCAACTTAGAGCTATGTGCATGGGTCAATGTGACATTACTAGCCTAAGAGAAACTATGTAACTTACCTTGTGTTATGAGTATGGGTGGACCCTGAAAATCTAACATATATTGTGCAGAATTTAGCTAAGGGGAGAGAGCAAGCAATGTGAAGTAATGTTGTAAGAGCTGGACAGAGGCTAAGAATGAGTGTGTGAGTGCGTGTAGGTGTGTGTGCTGAGTGAGGGATGTAGCTGAATGGGAAGAGAGAAAATGTAGCATATTGTTGTTCAAAGTTAGGCACATATAGCTGTGGATGGTCAGGAAGAAGTGTGAGAGTAAGATGAGAGAGTGAATGAATGAGAGAATGAGTGAGTAAAGAGTGAATAAATGGTGTAATAATATGTGAAAGAATGTAACAAAATAGAAGAAATATGTAGATGTAACTGTGCAAAAGAAGTACATGGCTGTGTGAAGAAATTATGGAGACTGTAACAGTGTGAAATGTAATTTGGCTGTATGGAGAATTTAACAATGTGGAATGTATTTATGTGGAGACAGAGAGAAAACCAGAGAAAGAGATTTTTCTAGATGAAGTAAAACAGTAAGTTACCATCAGAAATTGTGTGTGTTTCCTTATTTTACCTCTCAGAGAGACATAAACTTATTTCTAAATACCCTCAGATAGAAAAAAATATAGCCCTCAGATAGATAAGAATTTTTGTAAGCCTTCCCTGCCTTTGTGGATTTTTTTTTTTTTTTTGCATACCTCATGGTAGCTGGAAGCTGGCCCTCCAAGCTACCAACAGCAAAGGCTCAGCAGTGAAAAGCACCTGCTGCTCCTGTAGAAGGCCCAGATTTGGTTCCAGCATCTGCATGGCAGCTCACAACCACCTTTAACTCCAGTTCCAAGGAATCGTACACCCTCTTCTGGTTCCAGAGGCACCAGGTATACACATGATACACACATACATACAGACAAAACACACATTCACATAAATAAAAATAGATAATCTTTAAAGAAAAATAGCAACAACAAAAGGCTAAAAATGGCCAGGCAGTGGTGCCACATGCCTTTAATCCCAGCACTTAGGGGGCAGAGGCAGGTGGATCTCTGTGAGTTCATGGTCAGCCTGGGCTACAGAGTGAGTTCTAGGAAAGGTACAAAGCTACACAGAGAAACCCTGTCTTTAGAAGCCAGCCTGGTCTACAGAGAAAGTTCCAGGAACAGCCAGGGCTACACAGGGAAACCTTGCATTGAAAAACAAAACAAGCAAACAAATATCCACTCACATGTTATTCTATGTACACCTGTATTCCTTTCAATATATGTTGATACACAATACTATTTAGATAACTCCAAAATTCCAAATAGGAATTTCTCTGATTAGTGGGATTATTGAAGGTTTCCCTTTTTGAAAAAAAAAAAAATTGATATTGGGAAGATGACTCAGTAGTTAAGAGCACTGGCTGCTCTTCCAGAAGATCCAGGTTCTATTCCCAGTACCCACATGGCAGCTCACACCTGTCTGTAACTCCAGTTCCAGGGAATCTGGCACCCCCACACAGACATGCATGTGCAGGTGAAACACCAATGAACATAAAATAAAAATAAATTATAATTAGCTGGATGGTGAAAGTGCACACTTTTAATCCTAGCACTCAGGAGGCAGAGGCAGGTGGATCTCTGTGAGTTCAAGGCCAGCCTGGTCTATAGAGCAAGACCCAGGACAGCCAGGACTGTTTCACAGAGAAAACCTGTCTTGAAAAACTAATATATATATTAATATTTTCTTATTTTTTTTAAAGAATGACTTTTTTTTAATCCTTTAAGAAAAATCAGGTAAGAGCCAGGCAGATCTCTGTGAGTTAGAGGCCACCCTCATCTATAGAGCGAGATCCAGGACAGACTCCAAAACTATAGGGAGAAACCCTGTTTTGAAAAAAACAACAACAAAAAAAAAAGAAAGAAAGAAAAAGAAAAATCAGATAAAGGTTAAAAATAACTACTTTTGGATCTCACCAGGTCTATTGAAGTCATTGATTGAAGACTTTCACATTAGTGTTTTGCTTTTCAGGATCACTGGGGCAAAGCCAAGGCTATCTCTCTCTGTCCTTCTCTCTTAGGAAGTGGCAGTGTTTTTATTGTTTGTATTTGGTCACTTTGGAGGGGCATGTCTCTCTCCTCTGACGTATATGACTCTTTACTCAGGAGGCTACAGTTACCTAAAACAACTTTAAAAACATCACAAGTCTTAAAGGTCAAGTTTCTCTTTGTAGCTCTTCACCAGCGGGTGAGGCCCCTACCGTGGTTTCTGTGGTGTTAGTTCTTCTGCTGTGTTTTCATGATGGGCCAACACTGCCTGTTGCTTTGACAGATGTTCCCATATCTTACAGAAAACACCTGTGAAACATTTCCCACTTACTTGTCAAAATATGGCATATACTTGAGAGTCTGTTTTAGGGCTTAACTTTTTTGTTCTTCTGTGGGGATCAAACTCAGGGCCTTTCACATGCCAGACAAGCACTCTCACGCCGAGATACACCCCTAGTTCGGTTTTAGGGTTTTAATGGCAAAAATGGTCAATAATTAAGCCCCCAAGAGAATGCTCATTTAGTCTACCACTGAATTTTTTTTTTTAAGATTTTGATTTATTTATTATGTATATAGTGTTCTGCCTGCAGGCCAGAAGAGGGCACCAGATCTCATTATAGATGGCTGTGAGCCACCATGTGGTTGCTGGGAATTGAACTCAGGACCTCTAGAAGAACAGCCAGTGCTCTTAACCTCTGATTAAGGTTAAGCCCCACCACTGAATCTTAAGGACTCTGATTCAATTTGTAAAGCTTATGGCCAGACTCCAGGCACCCTAAATGAAGGTACTAGAAAAGCCTAGAACTTCCTTTATTATTGTCTCTTTTTGAGCAACCAGTAAGTCAGTAAGTTTTCCTTTTCTTTCTTTCTTTCTTTCTTTTTTTTTTTTTTTTGACAGGGTCTCTACATAGCCCTCATTGCTCTAGAAATCACAGAGATCCACCACCTCTGCCTCTTGAGTACTGGGATTTAAGTCGTGGGCCATCAGTAAGTTTTTTCAATCCACATTTTTATTTTGGCTAGTGAAAATATTATCACTATGACTTAGGTCAATAATGGGCTTTAACAGTGGTCCCTCTGGTACACTTAAGGAGCCAAAGGCGTTCATGTCAGAAACAAGGGTGCCTGCTTGTCACATGTGTGCCCCATCTTCCCTGGATTGATGAGAACTCCTGAAGGTGCAGTGTTTGCTGTCTGCACAGTAAATCCAGCCTGCTCCATCTGTGGGTCTGTCCTCCTCTTCCTGTCGGTCCCCCGCCTGCAAATTCTTGCCTCTCCGTGTAAAGCTGGCAAAGTTCCTTAAGGTTTAATTCAGTAAGTTTTATTTCCCTTGAAGTTCAAGTCAATAAATACCGATTGGACTAAGCCATTCTGTATGCCAATTACTGAGCTGAAAAGCCGAGAATGGCAGGCCCTGTCCTTGAAGAAACCCGTCTTTCTGGACACGGGCAATGAAGAGCGGTGCAGTAGCACACAGAAGGATGGACGGGAGCAGCAGCATGCAGATCAGAGTGCACACTTGCCTGTGGCCACCTCAACGTTGGAGCAAACTGGGATGGAAAGAGATGAATGGAGCATGATGGCTTCCAATCGCAGCTACTCTAGAAGCTAAGGCAGGAGAATTATATTCACAGCCTTTCCTGGACTACAGAGTAAGTTCAAGACCAGCCAGGGCAACTTAGTGATAAGAGGTGAGAAGAGAATTGAGCATATAACTCAAGGTTGGAGAGCTTGCCCAGCATGTCCATGAACTTGGGTTTAGGCTCCAGTTCTGTAATACATACATACATACATACATACATACATACATACATACATACATACATACATACAGTGCAGGAGAGTTAAGAATTCCCCCAAATGAATGATAGACAAACAACCAAGTGTGGTTTATTTGTGTTTTCTCATTTACTGAACTTGTTTGCTGTATCTGTCTATGTCACAGCATGTATGTGGAGGGCAGAGGATAACCTGAGGTTGTTGGCTCTCTCCTTCCACCATGAAGGTTCTGGAGATTGAACTCTGGTTGTCTAGCCGCTTGGTCATCTCACTAGCCTAAGTCTGGTCTTTCAATGGCTCATTTCCCAAATGCAGATACTTATTTGAATTGAAGGAAGATAATGAGGCCTGCAGGAAGGCTCAGCAGACCGGAGTGTTTTACCTCTTTCATGACCTGGCTCCTTTGCTGCAGGCTTCGGGACATCGATATCTGGTCCCTCGGCTTAGCCGAGCAGGTAAGGTCAAAGTTCACCAATGGAGTAGACAACGCTTTGGTCACCAGGTAAAATTCAGGTCGTACTGAAGCTCCAGAAAGTAGCCTTGCATTTTAAATGAATTCAGATTCTTCAAACAGCCCTTGAGACTCAAGCTTACATACTGTTTCTACTAACAAATAACTCATCGTATGAACTTGAATTGCTAGTTAGATGTTCTTGGTGGTGATATGAACCATGAGTGCCTTAAACAGAGGTCCATGAAGCTGCTGTCCAAATGGGATGGGCCACTGCCCATTTTAAAAAAATGAAATTGTATTGTAACACAGCCACTCATTCCTTCACATACTGTGTTCAGCTGCTTTTATGCTACAATGGCAATTGAGTAGTCATCGCAGACTGTATTATAAACTCTAAAATACTTGGTATCTCTTTACAGAGAAGGTTTTCCAGCCTTGCCTTAGGCTAGTGATTTCCAGCCTCTGGGAATTTCAATTTACATAGAACAAGATTTGCATCCTAACTTGATTTTGACTAGGTCAAAATTGAATGAAATTAATTTTGAGACCCCTTTTAGTACATGGGCCAAGTATCAAACACAGGTGCCTACAAGGGCCATTTTTACTCAGACCTCCACAATGAGAATCCTAGATTCAGTCCCAGTAGCAGGGGAAAAAAGATCCTGCAACCATCAAATTGAGAGTAAATACCACTAAATAAAATCTACGACATACTAAGCATGGTCAGATGTTCGTTGTCATTATTCCCTAAACAACAGCATAAAACAGTTATGTACATAGTTGCATTGTTATTTGATATTTTAAGCAATCAAGAGTTTTTTAAAGTATTGACAAATACTACCTTATTTTCTATAAGAGATTTGAGCGTACCCGCATTTTGGTATGTAAGAAATATTCTTTAACAGACCCCAGCCGATCCTGAGGTAGCAACTGTGTACTCTACAGAATTACTTCCTGTGGGTCTCACCTGTGGTGCAGTGACTAAAATCCGTGTCTCACTTTTTCTCTCCCTCTTCTCTTTTGTTATTTAGAGTTGGAAGGGCTGCTGGGTAAGTTTAGACAGGACTCACAAAGAATAGAAGATTCAGTGCTGATTGGATGCTCTAACCAGCATGAAGCGTGGTTTGCTTTGGATCTGGGTCTGAAGAGCACATCCTCCATCCACGGTACGTACCCCTTTTCCTAACAGGTACCCCCCCCTGCTGCTCTCAGCCTTTAGGGTTTTGCATGATACCATTTCAGAGAAAATTTTACATGTACAAAAATATCAGTTTTTTCCTTTAAATAAGGATATAAAAACACGTATCACTGAAAAGAGAATAAGAAAGCACGTGCTATGAGGCTTTAGATAGCCCAGACTGACCTCAGATTCAGGGCTTCTGCCTCCACCTCCCATGTGCTGGGATAACAGGCATGCACCACCTCACCTTGCTGAAAATCAAGGGATTGTAATGGTGTTTGTCCAAAGAGTGGGAACACACTTGCCTATTATATATTTCCCCACACATTTATACATTTTATATCTTAACTATTTAATAAGCTTTTTAAAATTAATATTTTCAAAACTGAGTATGGCAGCATGTAATTCAGTACTTGGGGGAGGCTGAAGCCAAAGAATTTTGAGTTCTAGGCCAGCTTAGCCTACATAGTGAGGGTTTTTTTGGAGGGGGGGGGGAACAGAGCAAAAGCTTGGCATGGTGGTACGTGCTAGTAAGCTCAGTACTTGAGGGATTAAAGATCATTCTGTCTACACAGAGTATGAGGCCAACCTGGCTACACGACATTCTAAGAATGTTTCCATGGAGTAGTTCTGGGTCCTCCACCCTGCACTTTAGAATTGGTTTGGATCCTGCCATGCTTGCCTTCTCTCTTCAGTGTCTGGGGTGTAAGTGCAATGGTGGTAGGATGAGCTTGGACACCCCAGTTTATGTTTTCCAAGGATTGGTGTTGCTGATCCTGACCACTCTAAAGAGGATCTTGAGAAATACTGTGCTCTACCATTTCCCAAACTAACCTAAGAATCACTTGGTACCTGTTTAATTTCTTTTTTTTTAATCTTCCAAAATTCAGATTTGGAAACCCAGAGCAGCTATTACATGGTATTACACACCCTTGAGCATGAGCATGCATTCTGTGTCTCTCTGTCTCTATCTGTCTGTCTCTGTCTATCTCTTTCTGTCTGTCTGTCTCTGTCTCTCTGTCTGTCTTTCTCTATGTCTCTGTCTCTCTCTCTCTCCAGGTAGAAGTTTGGGAACCTGTGTCATTTCCCAGATCCCTAGATGAGTCTCATAGGCAAGTTTGGGACACAGAGCTCTGGCAGGATGGACCTGGCAGACGCAAAGCTGGACATCTGTATAATCGCATTCTCTTTTCTAATTTTCTAGCCCCCTTGCCAAAATCTGAAATGGAGGCAGAGCTCAGAGGTTCTTTCATCACACTGAGGCAGGCTGTTTTTCAGCTGAACTCGATGGATTCCTCCTTGTAGTTCTGGTTTCTCAGTTCCGTAGGAAGTAAAATAGGGCTGTGTGTATAGGCAGATGCACTTGTGCTTACAATCCTAGGGTGAGACAGAGTCTCACAAATCACAGGCCTTCCTGCACGTTGGCTGAGGACAGTGTACTGTGAAAGATTGTTTACTGTTCCTTGTTCTGCTTTTAGCAGAGCTGCTGTGAAGATTTACCTCCTAAGAACATGGCAACAGGATCTCTATTTTTAAATAAATACTAATGATTATTTATTAATATATGTTTTTATATAATGTTTCCCATAACTGTTTTTTAAAGATTTTATTTTTAATTGTATGTGCATGTATGCCTGAATGTAGGTTGTGCATATGAGTGTAGGTGTCTACAGAGGCCAGAAGGGGGCACAAGCAATTGTGAACTGCCCATTACAAGTCATAGGTGCTGGGAACTGAACTCTGGTCCTCTGTAAGAGCAGTATGTACTCTTTTTGTTTTTTAAATAAATATATTTATTTATTATTTTTTTTTCCATTTTACATACCAACCCCAGTTCCCCCTCCCTCCCCTTCTCCCATCTTCTCACCTCCCTCCCACTCTACCCCCATCCACTCCTCAGAGTGGGTAAGGCCTCCCATGGTAGTCAACAAAGTCTGGCATAGCAAGTTGAAGGAGAGCCTAGCCATTGTATCAAGGCTGAGCAAGGTATCCCACCACAGGGAATGGGCTCCAAAAAGTCAGTTCATGCACCTGGGACAAGTCCTGGTCCTGCTGCCAGGGACCCCACAAACAGATCAAGCCACACAACTGTCACCCACGCTCAGTGGGCCTAGTTCAGTCCCATGCAGGTTCCCGAGCTGTCAGTCTAGAGTCAGTGAGCTCCAACTAGCACTGGTCAGTTGTCTCTGTGGGTTTCCCCATCATGTTCTTGACCCCCTCTTCTTCTTTTTTTTTTGAATGCTGAATGCCATTTATTGAAGGAGGGAGGAGGTCTTAAATACAGGTTTACAGCACAATGGGAGAACTTCTGGAGGGCAGAAGTTCGCTTCTGATTTTTTTTTAGCTGAGGATTGAACCCCGGGACTTGCGCTTGCTAGGCAAGTGCTCTACCATTGAGCTAAATCCCCACCCCCACTCCTGATGTTTTCCTATCTTGCATTTAAGCAGTTAACACCCAATATGCTGGATACACAGCCAAGGAGCTTCCCTTAAGCATTCAGGTGGGTGGAATCTCAAAGGGAATTAGCATAGGGAGGGTATCAAGGTCAAGGTCAGCAAGCAATGCAACAGTTACCCAAAACGGGGGCCAGAGACCTACAGGTCCCCCCTTTTACTAAAAAATGAGCTTCTGACTTAGGTTGCATGGGAGGTCAGCAGGTCACCTTTCCCGTCATGGAGATATCTGTCCAGGCCCCACAGGTGTTCTGTCTTAGGTTGGTGAGCACCCCCCAGGTATTACCCGTCTCTGAATACTCATTATCATACAGGCTCAATTGTGTCAGAGCTGCAGAGTTAACTTTTGCCAAAGATGTCTAAGTGGCACTGGGCTTGCAATCTGTGTGTTCGACACAGAAAAGACTAACATAAGTCTTAACCCACCCATAGCCAGTAGGCTAAAGGCAATTGAGCCATTCCCTTCCTTAACAAGCCTTACTGCAAATTGGAGACCTTGTAAGATGGTATCCCGAGAGCAAATGGAACTTGAGTTTGTAAATTTATAGCTTTCAAGGTCAATTGAAATGTATATAACTACTGATTTAAATTTGTCATGCCCAATAGAATGAAAAATTAATTAACTGTGGTAGCTACTTTTGCTGCCAGGGTCTCCACTGTGCTAGCTGTAGTAACCAATTATGAAATGGAAATTCCCAAAACAGTATTAGCAGTGGTCGCTGCTGCTATAACAGCAACAACGGCAGCAGCGAAGTCAGATTCTCTTCTGGAGCATGTGGGTATCCATTGGCATGGACGCAACTCCAGGAACACGAACCACCGAGGCCCATTATTCTTGATCCTAGCACGACTGAAGCTGGCAGCTCTGCAAAAGAACAACTAAGAACCCTAAAGGAAAAACAGGCAGCTCACAAGGAGCAGAACTAATGGTCTCATAATGGCTACATTCAGACTCACAAATTTTAAGGTATCTTCAAAGGGGGCTAAATGAATTTCAGGAGGCCAAAAAACGTTGCACAGAGCCACTCCTGAGAAGTAGATACTACTCCAGATTAAATAGGGTTGTGAGAATGAAAATGCTTAGCTGGCATGCTACTGTTAATAAATGGAGGTTAGTGATCTTCAGTGTTATCCTTAATCTCCTAGGTGTCTGGGTGTCACATTCTCAAACATACTTGAAAAAGTAGTTACCATACATTACCTCCTGGAGAATCCAACTGCATGGCTGCAGTTCCTAGGCTTATGTTAATGCTTGCCAAAGCTGGCCATATTGGGCTTTCAATCCCCATTGGCATTGGAAGGGGAGAGTTTTTTCATGAAGACCCAATAGGTCTCTGCCATGTTGGGCTTCAGCTGCAGCCACAGGGTGCACTCAGAGCTCAGAAACCCAATGAGGAATCTCATTGTCCTGAGGAAAGACATAAGCAGAACCCTGGGCCCACACCAGATCGGGTCCCCTCCAAGTGTCAGTAGAAAGATACGTCCATCGCTCCAGAGGGTGATTTGCAACAGGAGCCCTCCAGTGCTTATCTGTAGTGGATATTCCAGCAGAATCCACTGATAAAATATTTAAAATATATAATACAAGGGAAAGAATAGAATGTGGAGAGGAATGATGAGCCCCTAGTTTCCCCTTTCTGCTGTAGCAAAGTATGTTTGTCTGTTTGTTTTTAATAGTTCAAATTTTTCTTTTCTTTTTATTTTTTTAGATAATTAATTAATTTATTTATTTTTCTATTATCAGCTCGATACAGTATAAATTCTTACCTTAATAGTATAATGTTTCATTGAGGGTTGCTCAGTAATTGAGTAAAACCAGATCTTAGTATAAGCAACAGTCATCCGAAGGTCCTCCATGTCATATATATAGTCTTATGGTTCTGTGGGTTGCCATCTGATTGTTCTTTGCTTTCTATCTAGAATCCACTTATGAGTGAGTGCATACCATGCTTGACTTCTGGGTTTGGGTTACCTCACTCAGGATGATTTTTTTCTAGTTCCATCCATTTGCCTGTGAATTTCATGCTATCATAGTTTTTCTCTGCTGCGTAGTACTCCATTATGTATATGTACATTTTCTTAATCCATTCTTCAGTTGATGGGCATCTAGGTTGTTTCCAGGTTCTGGCTATTACAAATAATGCTGCTATGAACATAGTTGAGTATGTATCTTTGTGGTATGGTTGAGCATTCCTTGGGTATATGCCCAAGAGTGGTATGGCTGGGTCTTGAGGTAATTCGATTCCCAATTTTCTGAGAAACTGCCATACTGACTTCCACAGTGGCTGTACAAGTTTGCATTCCCACCAACAGTGGAGTAGTGTTCCCTTTGCACTGCATCCTCTCCAACATTGACTGTCGTTAGTGTTTTTGATCATAGCCATTCTGACAGGTGTAAGGTGGTATCTCAGAGTCGTTTTGATTTGCATTTCTCTGATTGCCCCGGCCAGCGGGGTGTCAACGGGGCCACCAATCCTGTGGGAGAGAATGGAAGGACAGGGCGACACAAAGAGACAGCAGCAAGACAGTATTCTGATCAAGCCGCCAATCTTTATTGTTCTCCACATGGCTTATATAGCATAAGGGGGGAAGGGGCAGGAAGGAGGGAAAGGGAAAAGGGGCGTGTAGAACATGGAAGGGGTGCAAGACGTGTGAGGCAGATAGTGCACCTGCAAGATATCGGCTAAGGTCACTGCGTCAGAGGCAGATATTCTGTTTGCTAGGGCTTGCATCTCTTCTCTTT
>NW_023412443.1:0-17255 GCF_903995425.1 Onychomys torridus
TAATTTTTAAAAACATAATCAAAAATATTTTAAAGATGAGAACTGAAACACAAACAAACAAAAAATTGGCTTGGTGAGGGTGTTGGTTTTGAGTTTAAAGGGATGTAGTAGGAAGCAGCTTGGATACCTTCAAGAAAGGTTAGCTTAAAAGTGCCAGCAGCTGTCTTCTGGCTTCCACATGCCCAGACGTGCACATGCACACACACAAAGTTGCTTGATATGATGCAGGAAAGATAAGTTATGATTTCTGTTGGAAGCTAGACAGTATATGGTGGGGACAGGGCAAACAGGGAAAGACGAGTAGATATGTAGATGACCTTGAGTTAGTGAAAGGAGGCTAGGGAAAAAGCAACCATTCACATGCTGACTGCGGTTGCTGCTTCAGAAGCCAGGGTTTGTACAGCCTTGTTACTCATTGGCTCCTTGAAGGGACCTACCATATCTTCAGGAGATTGCAATCTTCAAATGTGATGGTGAAATCTGTTTCTGGTAAATGAGGCTGTAGGCTAGGTTTAGAGAACCACAAAATCCTGTAATAGTGTTATAAAGGTAGAGAAAAAGAGAAACTTCCCCCTCAAAATGGGCAAACAGAATTCTGAAACAAGAAAAAAAATATGTTGCTAAGAAAAATATATGAAGAAATAACTCTTTTTTCTTTCTTTTTTTAAAATTTGAGACAAGATCTCCTTATGTAGGTCTGGCTGGCTTGGAACTAACTTTGTAGATCAGGCTGGTCTCAAACTCACAAAAATTCACCTGCTTCTACCTTCTGATTGCTGGGATTAATGGTGTGAGCAACTACACCTAACCCAAGACATAGCTTTAAAAAAGATCATGAAACAAATGAAAGCAGAAATAAAACAACATGTAATAAATTATAAAAAATAGGAATCAAGTGGCTCTACAGAGGAGTGTTTGCACATCATACACAAGGCCCATAGTTTGAGCTTCCTGACTTGAATTCAGTCCCCAGAACTCACATGGTAGAAGGAGAAAACTGACATTCATATGCATGCATGCACATATGCATGAGTAAATAAATGTTTAAAAAATTTGGAAGGACAGTTCATGGAAATTTCTTGGAAAAGGTCAATAAATAGTCAAGATGGACAGGGGTGAAAAATGAATTAGTGAGATAGAAGATGTAATACTAAGGAACTGTCCTAGAACACAATATAAAATAAGAAGTAAGAGAGAGCAGCTTGGAGATAAGGAAGGTGGATGGCATGATTAAACACTGTATACTAGGAATTCCATGAAAGAATGGGAGGGAGAGTATGAAAACTCCATCTTCAGGATTTCCCGGGACTGAAGACAGTCCCGAATCTCCTCCAGCTACTAACCTGGGAAATGAAAACAAAGGCACACCTTAGCACTTTCACTAGAGCATCAAGGAGGAATCGACAGTTCTGCGGGCAGACCCGGTCAGTCACGGCTTCTGTTTTCTTCTGAGAAGCCGAAAAGAAGCAACCTCTCTCCCCGCTTCAGGGTTTCTTCTACACCATTACAGTGTGTTCACTGACAGAGAGTTAGGAACAACTTAGTTGCCTGCTTAAAATTGTCCCAGCATTCTCAGTATGTCTCAATCTTTCCTGTGACCTTTTCTGTATCTGGCTGACCGCATTTCTTATCTGTCTTCCTCATGTATCCCACTCTAGCAACAGTAGCCTGTGGTGGTATTGTGTTCCCCAAAATAGTGTGCACCCTAATAAACTTACCTGGGGTCAGAGAACAGAACAGCCACTAGATACAGAGGCCAGAATATGGTGGCACTCAGGCCTTTAAATCTAGCATTCCAGAGACAGAAATCTCTCTGTATCTCTGTGAGTTCAAGGCCACGTTGGAAACAGCCAGGCATGGTGACACACGCCTTTAATCCCAAGAAGTGAACCTTTAATCCCAGGGAGTGATCATAGAAAGCAGAAAGGTATATAAAGCTGGAGGACCAGGAACTAGAAGCATTTGGCTGGTTAAGCTTTCAGGCTTTCGAGCAACAGTTCAGCTGAGATCCATTCTGAATGAGGACTCAGAGGCTTCCAGGCTGAGGAAACAGGATCAGCTGAAGAACTGGCAAAGTGAGGTAGCTGTGGCTTGTTCTGTTTCTCTGGTCTTCCAGCATTCACCCCAATACCTGGCCCAGGTTTGTTCTTATTAATAAGACCTGTTAAGATTCCTGCTACAGTAGCCTCTTTCCTGCAAGTCAAAAAAACCAAAAAAACAAAAACAAAACAACAACAACAAAAAACCCAAAAAAAACAAAACAAAACAAAAAACATGTAAGTCCCATCTCTATTGTGGCAGGTAAAGCATGCCAACTGAGGAAAAGTCAGTTTTCTTCAGAAGTGTGATCCAAGCTTCAGTGGGTGGCTCTATACCCTTGTCCTGAGTTAATTGGGTTATTTTTTAAAAGAAGAGGATGAAGAAGAAAAATAAGACATGAATTTTGGAGAATGATGCGGTGTCAGGGAGAGGGGGTCCAGGAAGAGTTAGTTGGAGGGGTGAGTTGGAGGTGGATATGATCTAAATACATTGTATTAATGTGTGAAATTACCAAAAAATGTATAATTAAAAAATCACAACCACTCTACACTTGCCTTGGGCATTTATACTTTTTCTCTTAGGTTAGACACTATGCCTTCTTTTTTTTTTATGACTTTCTACTTTAAATTTCTGTTGGAATGTTGTATCTCATAAAGCTTTCCCATCTATAATAGCACCTCTTCCTATCTCTCCACAGATTGGGGTGGGCTATGCTTCCTTAAACATGCTGATTTTTCCCTTGCAAATCCATGCTATTCTTTGCCTCCTATGAAAAGCTTGTCATTTTTATACAGTATTCCCCCCAAGCTGCCCTTCTAATTTGATGTCCCTTCCTACTTTATGCAATAGTGATTTTTAAAATCCCCTCTTTTGGGTTTGTTTTGTTAGTAATACTGAGCTATAATATCTCCAGGCTTCTTTTTATTTTTTGATACAGGGTTTCACTAAATTGCCCACATAATCCTCCTGCCACAGACTCTCAAGTAGATCCCATCCCACACCTCTGCCACCAGGTCCAGCTATCCCACTAAACTATTAAGACTTAACAGTCAGCTTTTAAAGCTACACACATGTGATAGAAGAAACTTCCTTCTCCATTTGATTGCACACCTCCTTCAAATGAGTAAAGCCAAAGCTACCAATGATGAACCTTTCACTGTTTCAAACAGCAAAAATTATTACCTGAAGGTAGAATTTCTTCTCTTTAGCCACAGAAACAAAGGGCAGAATAAACAAAGCTTTCTTCTGCATTTCCAAAACCCGCTTCAAAATAAGTAACTCTGCAACAAGAGTCTTCCCAGCACTTGTAGGAGCTAAAACATGATCATTCCACATCATTATGACAAAAAGTAACATTCAGTATACTGCATTAATAATTTTTGTGAGCCATAATCAGCATTACAAAGTCTAGGACTAATACATCATTAAAGCCTCAACTAGTGTTTGAGATCTTAACCCCCCAAATGCCCTGGACTCCACACTAGGTTTCCAAATAGTCTCAGAGTAAACACAGAGGGTTTTTAAGTCTTTGTATTAGAAATTAATGATGGATATTACTGAGTACCTCATTAATTCTATAATTTTTTTAAGAACTGACTGAATAGGTTAAAGTCCTGCTACACACCTTTAACATAATAAGAGAGACAGAAATTGGAAGGAGCTATAAGGAAGCTAACAAAAATGGAAAGAAACTTATGGAGAGAGGAAAGGAATGCCAAGCATCGGACACACCATGTGCAAAGTCCCAGAGGAAGAGCCTGGAATGTTCTGATGACAGTAATTTCATGAGCCTGGGGTACAAAATCCTTCAGGGGAGAGAAAATTTTTAAAAGAAGAAAAGAAAAAACCCAGCAGTGACTGGAACTGGGATTGGGAGATAGCATAGCATTTAAGAGACTGTTCTTAGAGAGGACCAGCAACCAACCAGGGTTGAATTCCAGCATCTATATCAGAGAGCTCACAACTGCCTGTAACTCTTGCTCCAGAGGCTCTGACATCCTCTTCTGGTCTCTGTGGGTACTGCAGTTACAGCCTATACCCACACAAGGATACACACACACATACATAATGAAAAATCTTTTAAATGCTTAAACGTTCCACAAAGAAGAGCGTTGTAATCTTACCATCTAAAGATTTTTTGATCTATCTGGAAAGCAATGCAAAATGACTAAGATGTTCTTAAAAAACAGTGAAAAGGTTATATTTTTTGTGATCTCCTTGGCTACAGGAGCAGAGCAAGACCAGAGAAAAAGATAAATGAGTTACAAGGGTATTGTCAGATCTAGAAGGACGACAGTGAGTTACACCAAGTAATGGGTCCAAGAAGAGAAAGTCCACAGATCCAACATACATCCAAGGTAAAAAATGTCTTGATGACGGTGTGAGCTGCTGACCAATGTTGTGATTTAAGTAACTGAAATGACCAGACCATGCCGCCACAGCAACCAACTGACACTCCTGTGCACTTAGGAGTATTTTCTGTGTGCCCAACTCTTCTAAGTTTATATACTTACAAAGTAATTTCATCCTCAGCACTACCAAGTCAGTTAGCCTCCCCCTCCTCCACCTCACCCTACAATTTGCAAATCCATACAATCATTAAAAGATACACTTCCCATTGGGGATTTATCTCAGTAGTAGAGCACTTGCCTAGCAAGCATGAGCCCCTGGGTTCTGTCCTCAGCTCAAAAAAAAAAAAAAAAGATACACTTCCCAGCCGGGTGGGGGTGGCACACACCTTTAATCCCAGCACAAGTGGGGCAGAGCCAAGTGGTTCTCTGTGAGTTCAAGGCCAGCCTGGTCTACAGTAGAGTGAGATCCAGGACAGGCACCAAAACTACACAAAGAAACCCTGTCTCAAAACAAACAAACAAACAAAGATGCAGTTCCCAAAGCCAAACAGTCTACCTCCACTGTCTGAATTACATAAACTTAGTTAATATTCTAGTTCTTTATTATAGCCTTAATAAAAACTATGAATAAAAAAAAAAGAATAAAAACTATGAATAGCCGGGTGGAGGTGGCACATGCTTTTAATCCCAACACTTGGGAGGCAAAGATAGGCGGATCTCTGAGTTTGAGGCCAGCCTGGTCTACAGTAGAGCGAGATCCAAGACAGACACCAAAACTACACAAAGAAACCCTGTCTTGAAAAAACTATAAATGACATCAGAACCTCAGAGAAAACTGACACAAAGGAACTGTATCTTAAATTTGATCCTTAAATGATTGCAGTAAACACAGGTTCAAAATTGTACATATCGAAGTTGCCCTTGAAAAATCCATATAAATCTTATCAAGTATTACATATTGTTTTGTGCATACAATCCTGCACAAGCAGCTCAATTATAAATATATGAAGTCTACACCTGAAAAGCAACTGAGATCAAATAAGGGAAGAACAGGCTGGCATCCCCATTAAAAATTCACTGAGACACACGTTCACTAAGCAAGTGGAATTTTAACTGTATAAATTACCAGTGCCTTGCTTCCACTCCTCTGCCACATGACGGAACTTTCAAGACTTCAGTATACAAATGACAACACTCCACATATTTCACCACTTTCTCTAGTTAAAGCATGTGCTTGTCCACCTACTTAAAAGATGTAACCACCCAATAAAGAGTCGCTCACACTGATAATGTCAGTGAAATGAGTTTACATAAATTTGAATACCTGAATAAACTAGATTCTTTCCTTCCAGGACTTGTCCAAGCAAAAGACACTCTGCCTGCCATTCGAACATCTTTTTTACACCAAAACTATGGTATTTCTCCAGAACTGCTTTCGGGAGTCCCCAATTTGCCAGTAGCAGCAGGTCAATCTGGTCATCAGAAACTCTCTGCTTGCATGGCCCTTTCAGGAAAACGAAAACAATTTAATTACCTCCAACATACAACTTTAATAGTTAGCCCTCTGCTGTTGGAACTCCTACATGCTGAAATGAAACTCATTGAGAGACAAGAAACTGGTCCTGCACAGAAAAATACCAGCTAATTTTTATTTACTTGATATAATTTTGAAAACTCCTAAGAGTCACAAACAAAAATGTGTGCTATACACAATGAATAAAGAGTCTGGAACGATGGGCAGGTGAGAAGACGCTCTATGATTGATCAGAGAGCATTACAAGTCTGTTAGAGAAGTTTTTGTTTATATTTTAGTATTGAGATGTCTGCCTAACCAAAGGCAAAGAATTATGGGATGCATTGGTGCAGGCCTGTAATCCCAGCATTTGCGAAGCAGAAGCAGGATCAAGAGTTCAAGACCCCAGGCCTGCCTGACCTAGGGTAAGCCCTTGTCTCAAAAAAACAAGTAAGAACTGGGCTAACATTCTGAGGAAACAATATAAATCCCTTCCAGCTTTACTTTGGATTACAAAAAGCCTGCATCCTACGCTACACCAGGCAATCTGGTCTAAGAACTTAAGTTGTACAGGACATTATTCGAAGCAAGCCCTCAACATGGTGACAGGATCTGGCCAACTGGGAAGTTGTTTCTGTGAAGTTGTAAAGACTCCAAAAAACAAACAAACAAAACAAAAAACAAGGCGGGCGGTGGTGGCCCACGCCTTTAATTACAGCACTCGGGAGGCAGAGGCAGGAGGATCTCTGTGAGTTTGAGGCCAGCCTGGACTACAGACCATGTCCCAGCCCGGGAGGTGGACTCAGCACCGGCCTAGACGGGAGCTGAGGGCTGACACAGCTATCACCGTCTCCCGAGAATGAGTCGGAGCCGGACGCTGAACGCCGCCGTTTCCCATTCCGACGTGGAAGACTCATTGCAAACAAACTCCTCTTGGTTGTTCAGGGAACGACACAGTCCCAGACGCCTCCCATGCGGGAGAATCCCAGCCTGGTGACAGCTGAGGGCACCATCTTCCCGCCTCAGCCTTCAAACTCAGGCCTCCCGGCCTGCCCCGGAACCACAGAGTTCTCATGGCTAGAGTTACCCGACTGCCATAGAGTCGTGAAGGAAGGAGCGGCCCGCATTGATATCTGGCTTCCGGCCTCCTCCAGCCACTAGCGAAAGGGAAAGCTGTAGAGCGCCTGCGAACTTAAAGGAGCGGAACACCTGAATATGTATTCATAGATTGTCCTAAAAACATTCCTTCTGTTTTTAGCCACTTCTGGTTCGAATAGAGAGGCTGTGCTGGCAATAAAATGAGCTAATGAGCTGCCTGTACGTGGATAGATTAGGAAAGTATCTTTTTTACTATTGTTTTTATTAAGTTTGGTTTTTTCGAGAAATATTCCAAATTGTAAAACAGAACTGTGGAGAAGTGTGTAAAAAAAAAAAAAAAATAGTAATAAGGTTTTTGGTAGAGCTTAATTTGTGCTGCTTTCCTCTTTTGGAACACGTGAACTAAAGTAACAGGGGCGGAGGGGATGAGCAGAGGTCAATCCAGGGTTAAACATTCCAGGCTGTAACGTGGCAGCTTCGGTGCCGAATTATTTTGGGCTATCTCAGCCCCTTAAATAGCGACTTGTTTGGTCACACAACTCTGTTACATCCTTGTGACTATTAAGTAAGTCTTTTTGGAATGTATGAACAGATCCTTAGCTTCCACCGACTGAAGAGCTAAGCTCAGCAACTGAACCCAACAGCAGAGGTTTCTCTTGATTTGCTTTATCCATCCTACCTGATGTATCCACCGATGCATCTAAAAATGTCTTAATTTATAATTCTCTTTGATCTGTAAATATATTAAAAAGAAAAAAAAAAAAAAACCTCCGTGAAACCGCTACCAAAGAAACGTATATAGACCAATTTAAATCTGTGTTAAATATGTGGGCCATAGTCACTCATATTTAGTTCTAGATTAAACTATCTCTTATTCCCTCTTAGGTGAGAGCTGCACTTTAGTGTTGACAGTTGATAGGAAAGGTACTATCTCTGCATTCGGGTGCTATTTCAAGCATTATATGCCAAGGAACATATAATGAGAACTGGAGATTCCGGACAGATGACCTCTTTGGGGCTGAAAGAGGCTCTTTTGAAAGTGTACGAGGGGTCATTGATAGATGTGCTTTGATCGACTTTCGGACATAATTTGGCACCTGTTAATTACCTAGTTCCACAGATCCTCTCACTAAGCCAATTAGTGGGTGACAAGCCCACTCTGAAGTAACTATGGCCATTAACTCAGGGAAGAGAAAACAGGAGGAGGGGGAGGGATGGATTTAAGAAGCCCTTTAAAGGGCAATATTCTAAAATCCCACCAGAGGGAGGCATTACTTCATGAAAGAAACACTTCATTCTTGCATTCTTTTATTCAGAAATCATTCATTGGGCGTCGACTACATACTAGGCTCTGTGGCAGGGATACAGTGTTGGGATGGTTCCTGCTCTGAGAAATGAGTCTAGAGAAGGATGCAGACATTGAATAGATAAATTATAAATGTAAATTGTGACTACTACTCGGGGAGAAATGAATAGAGAACTAACAAAGGAATCCTGACTTAGAGTCACAGTGGGAACCATGTAATCCTGTTGTAGCCAAGCTGTAGACCTGCGCAGTCTAGATTTAGAAACATAACAACTGTGCTATCTTGGGCAACTTGCCTAACCCCTCTGTGCCGATTTCCACATCCTGGGATGGTAGGAATAACTATTTGGATGAGTGTGTCTGCAAAGTGCTGAGCCCAGTGCTGCCACATAAGTATGTTCAGAGAAAATTACTCTTGAGTAGTCTGATAAGCCTCGATACTAATTCAACATTGTAACGAGGAAAGAATAAGCCAGAGAAATCTCTTATGGTTAGCCTATGCAATATTAACCTATTTTATTATGTGAACTAAGATCAAATGAGGAAAACCATTAGGAAAGTATAGAAAGGAATGGTATGTGGCACCTAGCTACAAGCTTATATTCAACTTTAAATATTATTATTTTCCTGCAAATCTTCGATATCTATTCCCAATATTGTTTTAAGTCTTCAAAACTAAAACACCAAAGCCTCTTCTCAAAAACATCAGTAGCACAAACCTGGTGCCAAGCCCGTGCATGGGGAGGTCATAGGCCCTAGTAAGGAAACTACTAGTATTGATTTGCTAAGTGGACACGTCAAACAACCATCTAAATATTTATGCTTATACCCATAGGTTAATCTTGTTCTCAACACTGGCAGAGAAACCTCTTTCTGTAATTAATGCAGAGACTCATAATTGGTCACAGTGCTGAGAACTAGCTCCTCCCTAGCACCTACATAATAACCCAGACACAACAGCAGGCACCTCTAATCCCACCACTGGGAGGCTGGAGACTTGGGGCTTGCCAGGCAGCCAGTCTTGGGTGAGCTCTGGGTTCAATGAGAGACCTGGTTTGAAAAAATTCATTAGTTAATTTAAAAGGTGTGAATTGATTGAAGAGAGAAGAGTGATTGAATTCCTGGCTTTCGATAGCGTGTCTTTTCAGTTACCTTTTCATGTGCTTGTTGCCTGTGAGGGAAGACAGGAGCTAGTTGATTCTTGTGTAGGTAGATAGCTAGAGAGAGAGTTCCTAGATCAACCCCATCAAGGCTTAGGGAACCTCCAAGAATGGGGACAAACTGATCTCCAAGGGCTTCTACTTTAAGGGTCTTCCTCCCAGACGCTTGCCTCAAAGAATACACTCACTACTGAGACTTTTTTTCCTCTCTGGAAGGCCACTGGGCTCTCTCCTGCTGCTAGCCACAGATAACCCACCAAGTAGGTTCAACTGGGCTAACTTCCTGCCAGCTGGCTAACTCCTCCCCATCCCAGCTGCATGGCTGGCCACTGATAACAAGGTCAGGTGGGAAGGAGAGCTTTCTTCTCCAGGAGAATTTCAAAGGACTACACCCACTCATATCTCACCCAGTCTGGTCCTTGCTGTCATTGAAAATGACCTAACCATCCCATGCTCACAATTTCGTGGCTGGCTCACCCACACCTACCCTAACAAGGTTGGCCTTATCGTGCTGCCCTGGAGAGGTGCAATCCCTTAATACAATGAGAGAATCAAATTAGAACACACTAATAGGAGGTGGGGCCTGATTGGATGAAGTGGGTCAGTATGGGTATGTCTTTGAAAGTTATACTTGGCCTCTTGTCAATTTCCTGTTTCTTCTCTGCCAGGCGTTGGACAGTGTCCATCTCCACCTGTTCCTGTTACAATAACTGAGTCTTCACCATGGTTCCAGAATCAAATCAATAAACCAAGTGATTAGGGACTAATATCTGAAACTGAGCTAAAATAAAAATTTCCCCCTTAAATGGTTCCCCCACACACACAATGCCAGGTATTTTGTCACAGTGATGTTAAACAAAATAAGGGGTTGGGGACTTAGCTCAGTGGTAGAGCACTTGCCTAGCAAGTGCAAGGCCCTGAATTCAATCTTCAGCTCTGGAAAAAAAAAAAGAAAGAAAGAAAGAAAGAAAGAAACTAAATAAACAACCAAACAAAAACTAATAGATAATGGGTGCCAGTGGTATGGGGGTCATTGTTGCTGTGATTGTGTTGGTTTTATTGGTAGCTCAGATGCAAACATGGATAGAAATGTGGACAGGCCAGGTGAGGTGGCACAGGCCTTTAATCCCAGCATTCAGGAGGCAGAGCCAGGTGGATCTCTGTGAGTTCAAGGCCAGCCTGGGCTACAGAGCTAGTCCAGGATGGCTCTAAAGCTACAGAGAAACCCAGTCTCGAAAGACAAAAACAAACAAACAAAAAAAGCACATGCCTTTAATCCCAGCACTCGGGAAGCAGAGCCAGAGCCAGGCATATCTCTGAGTTCAAGGCCAGATTGGTCTACAGAGCGAGATCCAGGACAGATGTCAAAACTACACAGAGAAACTCTGTCACGAAAAAAAAGAGACTGCTTTAAGAAATGTGGACAGTAGAGACTGTGCTCCTGAGATTTTAGAATGAATGAAGACTGTATTAGTACTTGGCCTTCACCCCACTCATGTTACATTCTTGTAAATACTTTATGCTCTGGGACTTTGAAAGAATCTGTATCTAATGATCAGACTAATTAAACTGCTTAAGGAAATTTCAACAAAAATGAAAGAAAGAAAGAAAGAAAGAAAGAAAGAAAGAAAGAAAGAAAGAAAGAAAGAAAAGAAAGAAGGAAGGAAGGAAGAAAGGAAAGAAAGAAAGAAAGAAAGAAAGAAAGAAAGTGACCTAACCAGCTAAATGCATCCTGACCAGCCCAATTCAAGGAGGAAATGGAGCTAAGCTTTGCTCCACATCCTATTAAGAAGAATATAACCCAGACTCCCTGGAAGGAGACAAAGCTCCTTCTTGGAACCCCTCCCCTATGTGTTATGCTGGGGGCTCACTCTGCTTCACTCTAGCTTTGTATGTTGTATGTTCTTCTATGCTATCTCTACTGAGATAAATCTTATTTGTAGTGGACTGCACATATCTTGTCCTGTAGCTCTTTTTTTTCCCCAAGAGCTGAGGACCGAACCCAGGGCTCTACCACTGAGCTAAATCCCCAAGCCCGTCCTGTAACTCTTTACTTGACCAAACTCAGACTGCAGACAGAGCTAGCCCACAACTAGATTACTTATTGCCAGATTACAAGTGGGGTAGGGGGAGAACAACAGAGGAAACAAAATTAAAGATCAGCAAAAGGTATCAAACAAAGTGATAAAAACCACACCTCTAACATTGTAGCTAAACAGGGTGAAACCCAGGAAGTCAGAGAAAAGACATCAGCTGAAAACTAGAGCAAGAAGCCATAATGGGAATTCCAGGAGAACAGAGCTCAGGACTGTCCAGGATTTTAAGATTCAAATGCATTCAGATTAAAGAAATGAAAGGAAACATATATACGATAAGTAAAAATAAGGCCTGCTTAAGGTACTTTTAGATAAAGCTCTACATTGTGGGAAAAGCATAAATATATTAAAAATCAACTAGACATTATGATTACCTGCAAAGGAATAAAATTTTGGCCAGTAGAAGACTTTTTGAGAAAATTCTATGCTGCCCTAACCCGTTGTTCAAGAATGAAAATGAAATAAAAGCATTTGAAGAAAGTTTGAAATTACTGATGATTAACAGCCCCTCACTAAGTGGGGCACTTCTGAGTCTACATCAGAAGGGAAAACTCTGACTCAGGAGGAAGAGATGAAAGAGACGTCAGTGATCACAGTACTCAGACATGAGTTAGCCCTAAATAAATATCGATGGCAACAACAAAAAATATAATCAGAAGCATGAAAGCAAGCGTGAGCTAAAAGAGAAGCCAAACATAGCATGGAAGATTGAATTTAAACATGGGTTTGTTCTTTAAAAGCTGAATTTTTATTGGGGGGGGGAGTAATATAGAGAAAATGAGCATGTTTTAACTCTAAAAATTTGTTTTTAATAAAAAAAAAAACTTAGGAAGCAGCTTGGAGAGTTGACCCAAGGTAGAAAGCCTGAGGTTAAAAGTCTGGTTTTCACTTCAGTTGCACAAGACTCTAAGCACACTTTTATGGGTAGAAGTAAGAAGGGAGAGACGGAAGAACACAGAGAGGGAGGGAGGGAGCGAGGGAGGCATTCAGTGTGTGTGTTTGGGTGGTGATGGTGGGTGTTATTAGTCGTTGAGAGTCAGAATGTGGGCTGTGATAGCCTCAATAAATCAGGTTTAGCCAATCTGTCCTTAAAAAACAATTAACAACTGTCAATTAAACAAACAAGTAATAGTTAAAAGCAGAAAAGGGGCGAGTTACTCAATGTAGCAATACGGGGAAGAGGTAGAAAGAGATTCCGTGATTCACTTCGGGTCTATCTTCAGGGTCCTAATATGAGAGTAAAGTTCCAACAGAAGACAATGATACCCATAACTAAGCAATCCTGGACCTGGTGTGGTCTGACACTGAGCCATCATTGATCCTGGTTCTGCCTATTACTGAACCAAATGGTCTGATAAGTTATCCACACTGTGGGACATCTCTGTGGGTAGATAAGTTCCTCTGGCTGGCATGGGGCTTCAACTTTTTCCTCACAGCATGAGATTTCTAGGGGGAATTCAAATTTCCTGGGGTGTCTTGTTTCAACAGTGTGGATAGCTAGATTAAGGGGCACAGATATCTCTAGAGGATATCTATTGCTCCCAGTATGCTGGTTACATAATTCTATTAAGAAATTACAAAGGGTACACGCCTTTAATCCCAGCACTCGAGAGGCAGAGCCAGGTGGATCTCTGTGAGTTCAAGGCCAGCATGATCTACAGAGCGAGATCTAGAACAGGCACCAAAACTATACAGAGAAATCCTGTCCCAAACACATTCACACACACACACACACACACACACACACACACACACACAAAAAAAAAAAAAAAAAAAGAAAAGAAAAAAGAAAAAGAAAAAGAAAATTACACTTAAATGCTTAAATGTAAGGTCTTTTGCCTTAAGGATACACTAAAATAATATGTAGTATTTATAATATACATACACATGTGTGTCCAGAATGAAACCCACCAAGCTAAGCTGGGAGAGAGGAGAGGCAGGACAGAAATGGGCTTCAATGTGGGACATAAGAGGTCTAAAAAGACTCAAAAATCCGGCTTAAAGGATATCGGCCACCAAGTTTCATTCACAATGAAGGGAGATAAGAAAGGCCAGGCCTCTGGCCCGGCAGATTGGAAGACCTGACTGGGTGGCCCATGTAAGGGTTCCAGGCGTCCCAGGCTATGTTCCCCTGGATTAAGCTACTTGCCAGTCACTGCTTTGTTCATTTCAGAGTGGCCAGGCATAGATCAACACCCAGCTGTGGGAAACAAGCAGTAACTATCTTCTGCGTAAACACAGTATTCCTGCTCAGCAGCTCTAGCTTGTGTTCAACATAACCCTGGTGGGGACACACTCTAGTCCACTTGGCTCCCTGGCTTCTTGTTGAATCTACTAGTGTTCGCACCAGACGCCCAAAGCCCTTTCTAGGAAAGGGGGTTGGGTTTTAGATTGTGCTTACATCCATCAGTGTGTGAGGGCTACATCTAGCCAGACTGTCCGTCTCTCTAGCCATGACTGACCAAGGATCTGATAACTCATGTCCACCACGACATCTAGGTTGATCTTTGTTTAGGGTGAAAAATATAGATCTAATTTCATTCTTCAGCAGGTGTAGATCCAGTTTTGCAATGTATTTAAGTAAACCTTTTTTGTCCCCCTACTGAGTGTTTTTGACACTTCCATTAAAAAAAAAATCAGGTGGCGATAGTTTTATTGTTTATTTCCTGGTTCTCTGCCTATCTGTTTACCTGGTCTACATGTCTGTTTTTATGCCAGCACCAGGCTGTGTTGGTCACTAGAGCTCTGTAGGATAATTTGGGTCAGGTATTGTGATGCTTCCATCTGATATTTCTCCTTAGGATTCTTTGGCTAATTGTGGTCTTTTATAGTAGCACACAAATCCTTGGATTTTTTCCTTAGGATTCTTTGGCTAATTGTGGTCTTTTATAGTAGCACACAAATCCTTGGATTTTTTTTTCCAGTTCTGTGTAGTATTATATTGGAATTTATAAGAACTGCACTGAATCTGCAGGTTTCCTTTTAGTGCAGACACTTTCACAATATTAAATTCTGCCAGTCCAGGGATGTGAAAATCTCCTCTCCACTGTCTAATATAACCCTTGCTTTTCCTCTTGTCCATTTCCATGGTCTTCTACCCGACGTTCTAAATGTGTGTCTAGAAATCTGTTTTCTGGAGCTTTTGTGAATGAGATGTCCTCCCCAACTTCTTTCCCTGCACGTTCCCTTTGGGTACACAAGAAGCCTGCTGTATTTTGTATATCGAACCTGGATCCTCCAACTTTAGAGTATTTATTAGATCTTCAAGTATTCTGACAGACTCTATGAGGTCTTAGTTAGAATCATGTCATCTGTAAACAGAGGCAGGCAGAGTTCTTCCTCTCTGCTTTTTCACTTTTTGTCTCTCACTGGTCTTGCTGTCCTAGCTGAGGCTTCAGGCATTGTATTGAACAAGGGAGATTGTAGTTAGAGATTTCCTGCCTGGCCCAGTCAGGACAAATCTGTCTTACCTGCCAGTCCCACAGTCGCTCAGACCCAACCAAGAAAACACACAGAAACTTACATTGCTTACAAACTGTATGGCTGTGGCTGGCTTCTTGTTATCTACTTCTTCTATCTGAAATTAACCCACTTCTGTTAGTTTATACTTTGTCACATGGCTTGTGGCTTACCAGTGACTTTACATGTTGCTTCTCATGGCGGCTGGCAGTGTCTGTCCTCCCCAGCCTTCTACCTGCCACAATTCTCTTCTCTGCTTGTCCTGCCTATATTTCCTGCCTGGCTACTGGCCAATCATCATTTTATTTATACAGAGTGATATCCACAGCACTTCCCCTTTTCTTTTTTGTTAAAAAAGGAAGGTTAACTTCCACATAGTAAAATTACAGATAACAAAACAATTATCAAGCAAGAATTACAGTTACAATATTAAAGAAGATATCCTACCTATCTTATATTTGTGAGTCCAAGGTTTTATATCTAACTTATCTTTTATCATAACTGAGAAAATTATAACTATCTAGTCTTCAACCACATCAAAGACCACAGAAGGATATAATATTACCTGAAAACCAGGAGAAGGATGCAAGCAACTTTCAGGAGTCTTGCAGGGTAGACAGAGACAGCTGGCAGCCTGGACAGTCACCTAATGTTCCTTTGTAAAGTTTGGGCATTTGTCTTCAGCCCACAGGGCTAGAGTCTCTCGGTTACTTCTCTCAGTGTCCTGTAGAATGTCTGGCAGTTTCCTCTGCGAAGCAGGTACCTGAAGGACCATTTTGTCAAGCAAAGTTTAGTGGTCACCTTTCTATGGGTCCTGCATGTCCAGTTGATCAAGCAGTCCAGGCAAGAACAGTTTCTTGCCCAAATGGCAATTTTTGCCAAGGTGAAGATAAACACCATATGAAGAGTCTTCAATGCCCATCCTCCTCTCTGAAGTAAATTGGTGTTGCCAGGAGCAGACGTGTCTCACTGTCCAGAAAGTCTAAATTTTAAAAGTATTTTAAATGCCATATTCTGTAGACCTTTGAAGTGTTTGAAGATTATCTGTCTATCTGAAATATATCTATGTATACCTAGAAAACTTAACATGACTATAAGTTTAACTATCATAGAAGATTAATTGATCTGTATTTCTTAATTATCCATTACAATCTAAATGAGTTGCATAAACATAATACCTCAAACGAGAGTAGAAATATATATATATAATAACAAAATTAACTTTAAGTTTGTATCAATTGACTAAAATCTACACCAATGTAAGACATTTTAAACATGTTGTTTTTCTTTAAAAGTAAGTTCATTAATCTACCTTTTCATCCTACTATATCTATATCATATGCCCTTTTTTTATTTTAGAAAGAGATCACATTTATAATCAACCTGATTTAAATAAAAATATTGGTTTTTCTCTGTCCCTCATCAGAGGACTCTTCTGATTTGGGACACAAGAATCTCTTAACCTTTTCTTTTAGCAATATGTCTGAGTTTAGAGAAGGAGTGAGCCAATTCCATCTCCAAAGCCAGCTTGATAATTTTGGGAAATAGGGCATAGTTTCTCTTACTACTTCCTGCTGGGGGGGGGTTCGCTGTATCTTATGGGGGGCACAAAGAAAATTTCAGGATTATGGAGGAGTCTGTGAGGGTAAACCTCTGAGCCAGTTGCCTTGAAACCATTCTGGATGTTGTATCACCTGGCCATTGTGTCATCAGAGACCTTTCAGGTGGTCTTGGCTGATCAAACCTGATGTATCTTAATCTGGAACAAATCCACAGCCTCTGGTTTTCTGTGGAAACAAAAGCAGAGACTCTTTTCCAAAGCAACATATCCTTATATTCAAATTTTGAAGTCAAGGTACCTTTAAAATTTACATATTTGTTTAGCTCAACAGCTTTTATGATCAAATCTTTTTCTGCAGTTAAAAATCCCAAAGACAACACAAATCAGATTCTCTGTAATATCCATCTTTGTAAGCCTGAAACACTGCTGGTGGCTGTTGGCTCCGCCCACCTCTTCTTCCCAACATGGAGGTGGTACAGTTTACCACCAGCTCTGGGTCTGGAGCCAAGTGTACCATCAACTATCAGAAAGCACTTCTATCAAAGCAGTGCATAGCCCAGAAGCCCCCCCCCCTTTTTTTTTTTTTAAACTATCAAAGGCTTAAATCTACCACACAGCAGAGTAAAGTACTGCTTGTAGACTCCTCATTCCCGCCGTAAGGCAGGTCAGAC